>NW_026527219.1:0-147918 GCF_022682495.2 Desmodus rotundus | reverse complement strand
CCAGTCTGTGCAGAAGCACCCAAAAATGGAGTGAGACCGCTGCGACCTCAGTCCCCCAGAGCTCGAACCCCCACCTCTGTGAGGGAATCGGCGGACTCCTGTCCTTGGCGTCCGCAAAAGGCATTCACCTGCGGCGAACCAGGGCCTCGGGAGAGCAGGGCCAGGCCCCATGGTAGGAGCCCGGGGGAGGCAACGGCAGCCTCTGCGGCCAGGCCTCGGGCTCTCGCCGGGGCTCTCTCGGGGCACGGGCACCCTCTCTCGCCTAGAGAGTGCCCACGCCGTCCCTGGAGCCCCGCGAGACACCTGCTTCCCGTGATAAGAGGCCCCCTGCCTCCATGGAGCTTGGAACTCTGGGGCCGGGCTGCGGGTCACTGGGCTAAGTGGCTGGAGACGCGCAGACCCCTCCGTCCCGACCGCCCCACTGCGAAGATCCCCCTGTTCCTCCATCCGTAAGGGGGTCGCCCCTTACGGATGGAGGAACAGGGGGGAGGCCCCCAGGAGATGGCATTTGTCAGAGCCGCCGCTGGCCGGTTTCGGGCCAAGACGCGGGACCCGGCAGGCAGAGGGCAGGCAGCCCCACCAGAAGCCTCCCTCGGGGCAACGGGCCCCACCCTGGACATATCAGGCCCGCTTCACAGAGTCCCTGGGGTCCTGTCCGTGGAACTGGAAGCTCTGCCCGCCACCCAGAGGTCCGTTCCTTTTCCCGTGGACCACACTTGCCAGCGCGTCTCCCACCCCGGCAGAGGCAGAGTGCCAGGGAAGAACTAGGGCCCCGGGGCCTCGATGAGGGGCGGGCCAGGGTTCCGCGCCTAGTGGGCAGGGGCCCGGGCGGGCCGGACCCACGCCCAGGGACCCCGTCTCCCGGGGGGACTCGGGCCTGAGACCTGCCTGGGGGGCTGAGAGTCTTTCTTGGCTCAAACGGCCCCACCCTGCCCCGAGACGGCAAACCTGCACCGAGACGCTTCTACTCTCTAAAGTCTGGGCTGGACTTCGCGAGAAGGGACTGTGTCCGCTGGGACCCGGGTCCCACAGAGTTCGAACCCCCCTCCCCGTGAAGGCATCCGCGGCCTGTGGTCCTTGCTGTCCGCAAAAGGCATTCACCTGCGGAGAACCTGGGCCCAGGTGAGCGGGACCAGGCCCCACGGCAGGAGCCTAGGGAGGCCATTGGAGCCACGGGGGCCAGGGCGGGGCATTTTCCCGGGTGCTCTCTCGGGTCCCGGGTGCCCTCTCTCGCCCGGGGAGTGCCCACGCCGTCCCTTGAGCCCCGCAGGACGCCTGCATCCCGCCATAAGCGGCCCACCTCCTCCATGGAGCACGGACACAGGGGGCCGGGGTGCGACCAACAGCCCCTCGTGGCGGCAAACCCGCAGACCCCTCCGTCCCGTCCCCGCCACTGCGAAGATCCCCCTGTTCTTCCATCCATAAAGGGGTCCCCCTTTACGGATGGAAGAACAGGGGGGAGGCGCCCAGGAGATGGCTTTTGTCCGAGCCGCGGCCGGGTGGTTTACGGGCCAAGAGGCGGGGCCGCGCAGGCGCAAGCAGGCCCCCCCCCCCCCCGCAAGCATCCCTCCGGGCAACGTGCCCCCCCCGCCCCCCCTTGAGATATCAGGCCAGGTTCACAGGGTCCCTGGGCTGGTGTCAGAGTTAACGGAAGCCCTCCCTGCCATCCAGAGGACCGTGCGTTTTCCCGTGGACCACACTTCCCAGCAGCTCTCCCACCCCCGCAGAGGCAGAGTGCCAGGGAAGAACTAGGGACCTGGGGCCGGGAAGAGGGGCCGGCCACGGTTCCGCGCCAGGTGGAGCGGGTCCCGGCGGGCGGGCGGGCGGGCGGGACCCTCGTCCACGGACCTGTTCTCCTGTGGGGAGTCTGGCCTGTGCCCCGCCTGGGAGGCTAAGAGCCTTGCTTCGCCTGCAACGCCCCCACCCTGCCACAAGGCGGCAGACTTGGGCCCAGCCGCTTCAACCCTCCAGTCTGTGCAGAAGCACCCCAAAATGGAGTGAGACCGCTGCGACCTCAGTCCCCCAGAGCTCGAACCCCCACCTCTGTGAGGGAATCGGCGGCCTCCTGTCCTTGGCGTCCGCAAGAGGCATTCACCTGCGGCGAACCAGGGCCTCGGGAGAGCAGGGCCAGGCCCCATGGTAGGAGCCCGGGGGAGGCAACGGCAGCCTCTGCGGCCAGGCCTCGGGCTCTCGCCGGGGCTCTCTCGGGGCACGGGCACCCTCTCTCGCCTAGAGAGTGCCCACGCCGTCCCTGGAGCCCCGCGAGACACCTGCTTCCCGTGATAAGAGGCCCCCTGCCTCCATGGAGCTTGGAACTCTGGGGCCGGGCTGCGGGTCACTGGGCTAAGTGGCTGGAGACGCGCAGACCCCTCCGTCCCGACCGCCCCACTGCGAAGATCCCCCTGTTCCTCCATCCGTAAGGGGGTCGCCCCTTACGGATGGAGGAACAGGGGGGAGGCCCCCAGGAGATGGCATTTGTCAGAGCCGCCGCTGGCCGGTTTCGGGCCAAGACGCGGGACCCGGCAGGCAGAGGGCAGGCAGCCCCACCAGAAGCCTCCCTCGGGGCAACGGGCCCCACCCCGGACATATCAGGCCCGCTTCACAGAGTCCCTGGGGTCCTGTCCGTGGAACTGGAAGCTCTGCCCGCCACCCAGAGGTCCGTTCCTTTTCCCGTGGACCACACTTGCCAGCGCGTCTCCCACCCCGGCAGAGGCAGAGTGCCAGGGAAGAACTAGGGCCCCGGGGCCTCGATGAGGGGCGGGCCAGGGTTCCGCGCCTGGTGGGCAGGGGCCCGGGCGGGCCGGACCCACGCCCAGGGACCCCGTCTCCCGGGGGGACTCGGGCCTGAGACCTGCCTGGGGGGCTGAGAGTCTTTCTTGGCTCAAACGGCCCCACCCTGCCCCGAGGCGGCAAACCTGCACCGAGACGCTTCTACTCTCTATAGTCTGGGCTGGACTTCGCGAGAAGGGACTGTGTCCGCTGGGACCCGGGTCCCACAGAGCTCGAACCCCCCTCCCCGTGAAGGCATCCGCGGCCTGTGGTCCTTGCTGTCCGCAAAAGGCATTCACCTGCGGAGAACCTGGGCCCAGGTGAGCGGGACCAGGCCCCACGGCAGGAGCCTAGGGAGGCCACTGGAGCCACGGGGGCCAGGGCGGGGCATTTTCCCGGGTGCTCTCTCGGGTCCCGGGTGCCCTCTCTCGCCCGGGGAGTGCCCACGCCGTCCGCCGTCCCTTGAGCCCCGCAGGACGCCTGCATCCCGCCATAAGCGGCCCACCTCCTCCATGGAGCACGGACACAGGGGGCCGGGGTGCGAGCAACTGGCCCTCGTGGCGGCAAACCCGCAGACCCCTCCGTCCCGTCCCCGCCACTGCGAAGATCCCCCTGTTCTTCCATCCGTAAAGGGGTCCCCCTTTACGGATGGAAGAACAGGGGGGAGGCGCCCAGGAGATGGCTTTTGTCCGAGCCGTGGCCGGGTGGTTTACGGGCCAAGAGGCGGGGCCGCGCAGGCGCAAGCAGGCCCCCCCCCCCGCAAGCATCCCTCCGGGCAACGTGCCCCCACCGCCCCCCCTTGAGATATCAGGCCAGGTTCACAGGGTCCCTGGGCTGGTGTCAGAGTTAACGGAAGCCCTCCCTGCCATCCAGAGGACCGTGCGTTTTCCCGTGGACCACACTTCCCAGCAGCTCTCCCACCCCCGCAGAGGCAGAGTGCCAGGGAAGAACTAGGGACCTGGGGCCGGGAAGAGGGGCCGGCCACGGTTCCGCGCCAGGTGGAGCGGGTCCCGGCGGGCGGGCGGGCGGGCGGGACCCTCGTCCACGGACCTGTTCTCCGGTGGGGAGTCTGGCCTGTGCCCCGCCTGGGAGGCTAAGAGCCTTGCTTCGCCTGCAACGCCCCCACCCTGCCACAAGGCGGCAGACTTGGGCCCAGCCGCTTCAACCCTCCAGTCTGTGCAGAAGCACCCCAAAATGGAGTGAGACCGCTGCGACCTCAGTCCCCCAGAGCTCGAACCCCCACCTCTGTGAGGGAATCGGCGGCCTCCTGTCCTTGGCGTCCGCAAGAGGCATTCACCTGCGGCGAACCAGGGCCTCGGGAGAGCAGGGCCAGGCCCCATGGTAGGAGCCCGGGGGAGGCAACGGCAGCCTCTGCGGCCAGGCCTCGGGCTCTCGCCGGGGCTCTCTCGGGGCACGGGCACCCTCTCTCGCCTAGAGAGTGCCCACGCCGTCCCTGGAGCCCCGCGAGACACCTGCTTCCCGTGATAAGAGGCCCCCTGCCTCCATGGAGCTTGGAACTCTGGGGCCGGGCTGCGGGTCACTGGGCTAAGTGGCTGGAGACGCGCAGACCCCTCCGTCCCGACCGCCCCACTGCGAAGATCCCCCTGTTCCTCCATCCGTAAGGGGGTCGCCCCTTACGGATGGAGGAACAGGGGGGAGGCCCCCAGGAGATGGCATTTGTCAGAGCCGCCGCTGGCCGGTTTCGGGCCAAGACGCGGGACCCGGCAGGCAGAGGGCAGGCAGCCCCACCAGAAGCCTCCCTCGGGGCAACGGGCCCCACCCCGGACATATCAGGCCCGCTTCACAGAGTCCCTGGGGTCCTGTCCGTGGAACTGGAAGCTCTGCCCGCCACCCAGAGGTCCGTTCCTTTTCCCGTGGACCACACTTGCCAGCGCGTCTCCCACCCCGGCAGAGGCAGAGTGCCAGGGAAGAACTAGGGCCCCGGGGCCTCGATGAGGGGCGGGCCAGGGTTCCGCGCCTGGTGGGCAGGGGCCCGGGCGGGCCGGACCCACGCCCAGGGACCCCGTCTCCCGGGGGGACTCGGGCCTGAGACCTGCCTGGGGGGCTGAGAGTCTTTCTTGGCTCAAACGGCCCCACCCTGCCCCGAGGCGGCAAACCTGCACCGAGACGCTTCTACTCTCTAAAGTCTGGGCTGGACTTCGCGAGAAGGGACTGTGTCCGCTGGGACCCGGGTCCCACAGAGCTCGAACCCCCCTCCCCGTGAAGGCATCCGCGGCCTGTGGTCCTTGCTGTCCGCAAAAGGCATTCACCTGCGGAGAACCTGGGCCCAGGTGGGCGGGACCAGGCCCCACGGCAGGAGCCTAGGGAGGCCACTGGAGCCACGGGGGCCAGGGCGGGGCATTTTCCCGGGTGCTCTCTCGGGTCCCGGGTGCCCTCTCTCGCCCGGGGGGTGCCCACGCCGTCCCTTGAGCCCCGCAGGACGCCTGCATCCCGCCATAAGCGGCCCACCTCCTCCATGGAGCACGGACACAGGGGGCCGGGGTGCGAGCAACTGGCCTACGTGGCGGCAAACCCGCAGACCCCTCCGTCCCGTCCCCGCCACTGCGAAGATCCCCCTGTTCTTCCATCCGTAAAGGGGTCCCCCTTTACGGATGGAAGAACAGGGGGGAGGCGCCCAGGAGATGGCTTTTGTCCGAGCCGCGGCCGGGTGGTTTACGGGCCAAGAGGCGGGGCCGCGCAGGCGCAAGCAGGCCCCCCCACCGCAAGCATCCCTCCGGGCAACGTGCCCCCCCCCGCCCCCCCTTGAGATATCAGGCCAGGTTCACAGGGTCCCTGGGCTGGTGTCAGAGTTAACGGAAGCCCTCCCTGCCATCCAGAGGACCGTGCGTTTTCCCGTGGACCACACTTCCCAGCAGCTCTCCCACCCCCGCAGAGGCAGAGTGCCAGGGAAGAACTAGGGACCTGGGGCCGGGAAGAGGGGCCGGCCACGGTTCCGCGCCAGGTGGAGCGGGTCCCGGCGGGCGGGCGGGCGGGCGGGACCCTCGTCCACGGACCTGTTCTCCTGTGGGGAGTCTGGCCTGTGCCCCGCCTGGGAGGCTAAGAGCCTTGCTTCGCCTGCAACGCCCCCACCCTGCCACAAGGCGGCAGACTTGGGCCCAGCCGCTTCAACCCTCCAGTCTGTGCAGAAGCACCCAAAAATGGAGTGAGACCGCTGCGACCTCAGTCCCCCAGAGCTCGAACCCCCACCTCTGTGAGGGAATCGGCGGCCTCCTGTCCTTGGCGTCCGCAAGAGGCATTCACCTGCGGCGAACCAGGGCCTCGGGAGAGCAGGGCCAGGCCCCATGGTAGGAGCCCGGGGGAGGCAACGGCAGCCTCTGCGGCCAGGCCTCGGGCTCTCGCCGGGGCTCTCTCGGGGCACGGGCACCCTCTCTCGCCTAGAGAGTGCCCACGCCGTCCCTGGAGCCCCGCGAGACACCTGCTTCCCGTGATAAGAGGCCCCCTGCCTCCATGGAGCTTGGAACTCTGGGGCCGGGCTGCGGGTCACTGGGCTAAGTGGCTGGAGACGCGCAGACCCCTCCGTCCCGACCGCCCCACTGCGAAGATCCCCCTGTTCCTCCATCCGTAAGGGGGTCGCCCCTTACGGATGGAGGAACAGGGGGGAGGCCCCCAGGAGATGGCATTTGTCAGAGCCGCCGCTGGCCGGTTTCGGGCCAAGACGCGGGACCCGGCAGGCAGAGGGCAGGCAGCCCCACCAGAAGCCTCCCTCGGGGCAACGGGCCCCACCCCGGACATATCAGGCCCGCTTCACAGAGTCCCTGGGGTCCTGTCCGTGGAACTGGAAGCTCTGCCCGCCACCCAGAGGTCCGTTCCTTTTCCCGTGGACCACACTTGCCAGCGCGTCTCCCACCCCGGCAGAGGCAGAGTGCCAGGGAAGAACTAGGGCCCCGGGGCCTCGATGAGGGGCGGGCCAGGGTTCCGCGCCTGGTGGGCAGGGGCCCGGGCGGGCCGGACCCACGCCCAGGGACCCCGTCTCCCGGGGGGACTCGGGCCTGAGACCTGCCTGGGGGGCTGAGAGTCTTTCTTGGCTCAAACGGCCCCACCCTGCCCCGAGGCGGCAAACCTGCACCGAGACGCTTCTACTCTCTAAAGTCTGGGCTGGACTTCGCGAGAAGGGACTGTGTCCGCTGGGACCCGGGTCCCACAGAGCTCGAACCCCCCTCCCCGTGAAGGCATCCGCGGCCTGTGGTCCTTGCTGTCCGCAAAAGGCATTCACCTGCGGAGAACCTGGGCCCAGGTGAGCGGGACCAGGCCCCACGGCAGGAGCCTAGGGAGGCCACTGGAGCCACGGGGGCCAGGGCGGGGCATTTTCCCGGGTGCTCTCTCGGGTCCCGGGTGCCCTCTCTCGCCCGGGGAGTGCCCACGCCGTCCCTTGAGCCCCGCAGGACGCCTGCATCCCGCCATAAGCGGCCCACCTCCTCCATGGAGCACGGACACAGGGGGCCGGGGTGCGAGCAACTGGCCTACGTGGCGGCAAACCCGCAGACCCCTCCGTCCCGTCCCCGCCACTGCGAAGATCCCCCTGTTCTTCCATCCGTAAAGGGGTCCCCCTTTACGGATGGAAGAACAGGGGGGAGGCGCCCAGGAGATGGCTTTTGTCCGAGCCGCGGCCGGGTGGTTTACGGGCCAAGAGGCGGGGCCGCGCAGGCGCAAGCAGGCCCCCCCACCGCAAGCATCCCTCCGGGCAACGTGCCCCCCCCCGCCCCCCCTTGAGATATCAGGCCAGGTTCACAGGGTCCCTGGGCTGGTGTCAGAGTTAACGGAAGCCCTCCCTGCCATCCAGAGGACCGTGCGTTTTCCCGTGGACCACACTTCCCAGCAGCTCTCCCACCCCCGCAGAGGCAGAGTGCCAGGGAAGAACTAGGGACCTGGGGCCGGGAAGAGGGGCCGGCCACGGTTCCGCGCCAGGTGGAGCGGGTCCCGGCGGGCGGGCGGGCGGGCGGGACCCTCGTCCACGGACCTGTTCTCCTGTGGGGAGTCTGGCCTGTGCCCCGCCTGGGAGGCTAAGAGCCTTGCTTCGCCTGCAACGCCCCCACCCTGCCACAAGGCGGCAGACTTGGGCCCAGCCGCTTCAACCCTCCAGTATGTGCAGAAGCACCCCAAAATGGAGTGAGACCGCTGCGACCTCAGTCCCCCAGAGCTCGAACCCCCACCTCTGTGAGGGAATCGGCGGCCTCCTGTCCTTGGCGTCCGCAAAAGGCATTCACCTGCGGCGAACCAGGGCCTCGGGAGAGCAGGGCCAGGCCCCATGGTAGGAGCCCGGGGGAGGCAACGGCAGCCTCTGCGGCCAGGCCTCGGGCTCTCGCCGGGGCTCTCTCGGGGCACGGGCACCCTCTCTCGCCTAGAGAGTGCCCACGCCGTCCCTGGAGCCCCGCGAGACACCTGCTTCCCGTGATAAGAGGCCCCCTGCCTCCATGGAGCTTGGAACTCTGGGGCCGGGCTGCGGGTCACTGGGCTAAGTGGCTGGAGACGCGCAGACCCCTCCGTCCCGACCGCCCCACTGCGAAGATCCCCCTGTTCCTCCATCCGTAAGGGGGTCGCCCCTTACGGATGGAGGAACAGGGGGGAGGCCCCCAGGAGATGGCATTTGTCAGAGCCGCCGCTGGCCGGTTTCGGGCCAAGACGCGGGACCCGGCAGGCAGAGGGCAGGCAGCCCCACCAGAAGCCTCCCTCGGGGCAACGGGCCCCACCCCGGACATATCAGGCCCGCTTCACAGAGTCCCTGGGGTCCTGTCCGTGGAACTGGAAGCTCTGCCCGCCACCCAGAGGTCCGTTCCTTTTCCCGTGGACCACACTTGCCAGCGCGTCTCCCACCCCGGCAGAGGCAGAGTGCCAGGGAAGAACTAGGGCCCCGGGGCCTCGATGAGGGGCGGGCCAGGGTTCCGCGCCTGGTGGGCAGGGGCCCGGGCGGGCCGGACCCACGCCCAGGGACCCCGTCTCCCGGGGGGACTCGGGCCTGAGACCTGCCTGGGGGGCTGAGAGTCTTTCTTGGCTCAAACGGCCCCACCCTGCCCCGAGGCGGCAAACCTGCACCGAGACGCTTCTACTCTCTAAAGTCTGGGCTGGACTTCGCGAGAAGGGACTGTGTCCGCTGGGACCCGGGTCCCACAGAGCTCGAACCCCCCTCCCCGTGAAGGCATCCGCGGCCTGTGGTCCTTGCTGTCCGCAAAAGGCATTCACCTGCGGAGAACCTGGGCCCAGGTGAGCGGGACCAGGCCCCACGGCAGGAGCCTAGGGAGGCCACTGGAGCCACGGGGGCCAGGGCGGGGCATTTTCCCGGGTGCTCTCTCGGGTCCCGGGTGCCCTCTCTCGCCCGGGGAGTGCCCACGCCGTCCCTTGAGCCCCGCAGGACGCCTGCATCCCGCCATAAGCGGCCCACCTCCTCCATGGAGCACGGACACAGGGGGCCGGGGTGCGAGCAACTGGCCTACGTGGCGGCAAACCCGCAGACCCCTCCGTCCCGTCCCCGCCACTGCGAAGATCCCCCTGTTCTTCCATCCGTAAAGGGGTCCCCCTTTACGGATGGAAGAACAGGGGGGAGGCGCCCAGGAGATGGCTTTTGTCCGAGCCGCGGCCGGGTGGTTTACGGGCCAAGAGGCGGGGCCGCGCAGGCGCAAGCAGGCCCCCCCACCGCAAGCATCCCTCCGGGCAACGTGCCCCCCCCCGCCCCCCCTTGAGATATCAGGCCAGGTTCACAGGGTCCCTGGGCTGGTGTCAGAGTTAACGGAAGCCCTCCCTGCCATCCAGAGGACCGTGCGTTTTCCCGTGGACCACACTTCCCAGCAACTCTCCCACCCCCGCAGAGGCAGAGTGCCAGGGAAGAACTAGGGACCTGGGGCCGGGAAGAGGGGCCGGCCACGGTTCCGCGCCAGGTGGAGCGGGTCCCGGCGGGCGGGCGGGCGGGCGGGCGGGACCCTCGTCCACGGACCTGTTCTCCTGTGGGGAGTCTGGCCTGTGCCCCGCCTGGGAGGCTGAGAGCCTTGCTTCGCCTGCAACGCCCCCACCATGCCACAAGGCGGCAGACTTGGGCCCCGCCGCTTCAACCCTCCAGTCTGTGCAGAAGCACCCAAAAATGGAGTGAGACCGCTGCGACCTCAGTCCCCCAGAGCTCGAACCCCCACCTCTGTGAGGGAATCGGCGGCCTCCTGTCCTTGGCGTCCACAAAAGGCATTCACCTGCGGCGAACCAGGGCCTCGGGAGAGCAGGGCCAGGCCCCATGGTAGGAGCCCGGAGGAGGCAACGGCAGCCTCTGCGGCCAGGCCTCGGGCTCTCGCCGGGGCTCTCTCGGGGCACGGGCACCCTCTCTCGCCTAGAGAGTGCCCACGCCGTCCCTGGAGCCCCGCGAGACACCTGCTTCCCGTGATAAGAGGCCCCCTGCCTCCATGGAGCTTGGAACTCTGGGGCCGGGCTGCGGGTCACTGGGCTAAGTGGCTGGAGACGCGCAGACCCCTCCGTCCCGACCGCCCCACTGCGAAGATCCCCCTGTTCCTCCATCCGTAAGGGGGTCGCCCCTTACGGATGGAGGAACAGGGGGGAGGCCCCCAGGAGATGGCATTTGTCAGAGCCGCCGCTGGCCGGTTTCGGGCCAAGACGCGGGACCCGGCAGGCAGAGGGCAGGCAGCCCCACCAGAAGCCTCCCTCGGGGCAACGGGCCCCACCCTGGACATATCAGGCCTGCTTCACAGAGTCCCTGGGGTCCTGTCCGTGGAACTGGAAGCTCTGCCCGCCACCCAGAGGTCCGTTCCTTTTCCCGTGGACCACACTTGCCAGCGCGTCTCCCACCCCGGCAGAGGCAGAGTGCCGGGGAAGAACTAGGGCCCCGGGGCCTCGATGAGGGGCGGGCCAGGGTTCCGCGCCTGGTGGGCAGGGGCCCGGGCGGGCCGGACCCACGCCCAGGGACCCCGTCTCCCGGGGGGACTCGGGCCTGAGACCTGCCTGGGGGGCTGAGAGTCATTCTTGGCTCAAACGGCCCCACCCTGCCCCGAGGAGGCAAACCTGCACCGAGACGCTTCTACTCTCTAAAGTCTGGGCTGGACTTTGCGAGAAGGGACTGTGTCCGCTGGGACCCGGGTCCCACAGAGCTCGAACCCCCCTCCCCGTGAAGGCATCCGCGGCCTGTGGTCCTTGCTGTCCGCAAAAGGCATTCACCTGCGGAGAACCTGGGCCCAGGTGAGCGGGACCAGGCCCCACGGCAGGAGCCTAGGGAGGCCACTGGAGCCACGGGGGCCAGGGCTGGGCATTTTCCCGGGTGCTCTCTCGGGTCCCGGGTGCCCTCTCTCGCCCGGGGAGCGCCCACGCCGTCCCTTGAGCCCCGCAGGACGCCTGCATCCCGCCATAAGCGGCCCACCTCCTCCATGGAGCACGGACACAGGGGGCCGGGGTGCGAGCAACTGGCCTACGTGGCGGCAAACCCGCAGACCCCTCCGTCCCGTCCCCGCCACTGCGAAGATCCCCCTGTTCTTCCATCCGTAAAGGGGTCCCCCTTTACGGATGGAAGAACAGGGGGGAGGCGCCCAGGAGATGGCTTTTGTCCGAGCCGCGGCCGGGTGGTTTACGGGCCAAGAGGCGGGGCCGCGCAGGCGCAAGCAGGCCCCCCCACCACAAGCATCCCTCCGGGCAACGTGCCCCCCCCCCGCCCCTTGAGATATCAGGCCAGGTTCACAGGGTCCCTGGGCTGGTGTCAGAGTTAACGGAAGCCCTCCCTGCCATCCAGAGGACCGTGCGTTTTCCCGTGGACCACACTTCCCAGCAGCTCTCCCACCCCCGCAGAGGCAGAGTGCCAGGGAAGAACTAGGGACCTGGGGCCGGGAAGAGGGGCCGGCCACGGTTCCGCGCCAGGTGGAGCGGGTCCCGGCGGGCGGGCGGGCGGGCGGGCGGGACCCTCGTCCACGGACCTGTTCTCCTGTGGGGAGTCTGGCCTGTTCCCCGCCTGGGAGGCTGAGAGCCTTGCTTCGCCTGCAACGCCCCCACCCTGCCACAAGGCGGCAGACTTGGGCCCAGCCGCTTCAACCCTCCAGTCTGTGCAGAAGCACCCAAAAATGGAGTGAGACCGCTGCGACCTCAGTCCCCCAGAGCTCGAACCCCCACCTCTGTGAGGGAATCGGCGGCCTCCTGTCCTTGGCGTCCGCAAAAGGCATTCACCTGCGGCGAACCAGGGCCTCGGGAGAGCAGGGCCAGGCCCCATGGTAGGAGCCCGGGGGAGGCAACGGCAGCCTCTGCGGCCAGGCCTCGGGCTCTCGCCGGGGCTCTCTCGGGGCACGGGCACCCTCTCTCGCCTAGAGAGTGCCCACGCCGTCCCTGGAGCCCCGCGAGACACCTGCTTCCCGTGATAAGAGGCCCCCTGCCTCCATGGAGCTTGGAACTCTGGGGCCGGGCTGCGGGTCACTGGGCTAAGTGGCTGGAGACGCGCAGACCCCTCCGTCCCGACCGCCCCACTGCGAAGATCCCCCTGTTCCTCCATCCGTAAGGGGGTCGCCCCTTACGGATGGAGGAACAGGGGGGAGGCCCCCAGGAGATGGCATTTGTCAGAGCCGCCGCTGGCCGGTTTCGGGCCAAGACGCGGGACCCGGCAGGCAGAGGGCAGGCAGCCCCACCAGAAGCCTCCCTCGGGGCAACGGGCCCCACCCTGGACATATCAGGCCCGCTTCACAGAGTCCCTGGGGTCCTGTCCGTGGAACTGGAAGCTCTGCCCGCCACCCAGAGGTCCGTTCCTTTTCCCGTGGACCACACTTGCCAGCGCGTCTCCCACCCCGGCAGAGGCAGAGTGCCGGGGAAGAACTAGGGCCCCGGGGCCTCGATGAGGGGCGGGCCAGGGTTCCGCGCCTGGTGGGCAGGGGCCCAGGCGGGCCGGACCCACGCCCAGGGACCCCGTCTCCCGGGGGGACTCGGGCCTGAGACCTGCCTGGGGGGCTGAGAGTCTTTCTTGGCTCAAACGGCCCCACCCTGCCCCGAGGCGGCAAACCTGCACCGAGACGCTTCTACTCTCTAAAGTCTGGGCTGGACTTCGCGAGAAGGGACTGTGTCCGCTGGGACCCGGGTCCCACAGAGCTCGAACCCCCCTCCCCGTGAAGGCATCCGCGGCCTGTGGTCCTTGCTGTCCGCAAAAGGCATTCACCTGCGGAGAACCTGGGCCCAGGTGAGCGGGACCAGGCCCCACGGCAGGAGCCTAGGGAGGCCACTGGAGCCACGGGGGCCAGGGCGGGGCATTTTCCCGGGTGCTGTCTCGGGTCCCGGGTGCCCTCTCTCGCCCGGGGAGCGCCCACGCCGTCCCTTGAGCCCCGCAGGACGCCTGCATCCCGCCATAAGCGGCCCACCTCCTCCATGGAGCACGGACACAGGGGGCCGGGGTGCGAGCAACTGGCCTACGTGGCGGCAAACCCGCAGACCCCTCCGTCCCGTCCCCGCCACTGCGAAGATCCCCCTGTTCTTCCATCCGTAAAGGGGTCCCCCTTTACGGATGGAAGAACAGGGGGGAGGCGCCCAGGAGATGGCTTTTGTCCGAGCCGCGGCCGGGTGGTTTACGGGCCAAGAGGCGGGGCCGCGCAGGCGCAAGCAGGCCCCCCCACCACAAGCATCCCTCCGGGCAACGTGCCCCCCCACCTCCCCTTGAGATATCAGGCCAGGTTCACAGGGTCCCTGGGCTGGTGTCAGAGTTAACGGAAGCCCTCCCTGCCATCCAGAGGACCGTGCGTTTTCCCGTGGACCACACTTCCCAGCAGCTCTCCCACCCCCGCAGAGGCAGAGTGCCAGGGAAGAACTAGGGACCTGGGGCCGGGAAGAGGGGCCGGCCACGGTTCCGCGCCAGGTGGAGCGGGTCCCGGCGGGCGGGCGGGCGGGCGGGCGGGACCCTCGTCCACGGACCTGTTCTCCTGTGGGGAGTCTGGCCTGTGCCCCGCCTGGGAGGCTAAGAGCCTTGCTTCGCCTGCAACGCCCCCACCCTGCCACAAGGCGGCAGACTTGGGCCCAGCCGCTTCAACCCTCCAGTCTGTGCAGAAGCACCCAAAAATGGAGTGAGACCGCTGCGACCTCAGTCCCCGAGAGCTCGAACCCCCACCTCTGTGAGGGAATCGGCGGACTCCTGTCCTTGGCGTCCGCAAAAGGCATTCACCTGTGGCGAACCAGGGCCTCGGGAGAGCAGGGCCAGGCCCCATGGTAGGAGCCCGGGGGAGGCAACGGCAGCCTCTGCGGCCAGGCCTCGGGCTCTCGCCGGGGCTCTCTCGGGGCACGGGCACCCTCTCTCGCCTAGAGAGTGCCCACGCCGTCCCTGGAGCCCCGCGAGACACCTGCTTCCCGTGATAAGAGGCCCCCTGCCTCCATGGAGCTTGGAACTCTGGGGCCGGGCTGCGGGTCACTGGGCTAAGTGGCTTGAGACGCGCAGACCCCTCCGTCCCGACCGCCCCACTGCGAAGATCCCCCTGTTCCTCCATCCGTAAGGGGGTCGCCCCTTACGGATGGAGGAACAGGGGGGAGGCCCCCAGGAGATGGCATTTGTCAGAGCCGCCGCTGGCCGGTTTCGGGCCAAGACGCGGGACCCGGCAGGCAGAGGGCAGGCAGCCCCACCAGAAGCCTCCCTTGGGGCAACGGGCCCCACCCTGGACATATCAGGCCTGCTTCACAGAGTCCCTGGGGTCCTGTCCGTGGAACTGGAAGCTCTGCCCGCCACCCAGAGGTCCGTTCCTTTTCCCGTGGACCACACTTGCCAGCGCGTCTCCCACCCCGGCAGAGGCAGAGTGCCGGGGAAGAACTAGGGCCCCGGGGCCTCGATGAGGGGCGGGCCAGGGTTCCGCGCCTGGTGGGCAGGGGCCCGGGCGGGCCGGACCCACGCCCAGGGACCCCGTCTCCCGGGGGGACTCGGGCCTGAGACCTGCCTGGGGGGCTGAGAGTCTTTCTTGGCTCAAACGGCCCCACCCTGCCCCGAGGCGGCAAACCTGCACCGAGACGCTTCTACTCTCTAAAGTCTGGGCTGGACTTCGCGAGAAGGGACTGTGTCCGCTGGGACCCGGGTCCCACAGAGCTCGAACCCCCCTCCCCGTGAAGGCATCCGCGGCCTGTGGTCCTTGCTGTCCGCAAAAGGCATTCACCTGCGGAGAACCTGGGCCCAGGTGAGCGGGACCAGGCCCCACGGCAGGAGCCTAGGGAGGCCACTGGAGCCACGGGGGCCAGGGCTGGGCATTTTCCCGGGTGCTCTCTCGGGTCCCGGGTGCCCTCTCTCGCCCGGGGAGCGCCCACGCCGTCCCTTGAGCCCCGCAGGACGCCTGCATCCCGCCATAAGCGGCCCACCTCCTCCATGGAGCACGGACACAGGGGGCCGGGGTGCGAGCAACTGGCCTACGTGGCGGCAAACCCGCAGACCCCTCCGTCCCGTCCCCGCCACTGCGAAGATCCCCCTGTTCTTCCATCCGTAAAGGGGTCCCCCTTTACGGATGGAAGAACAGGGGGGAGGCGCCCAGGAGATGGCTTTTGTCCGAGCCGCGGCCGGGTGGTTTACGGGCCAAGAGGCGGGGCCGCGCAGGCGCAAGCAGGCCCCCCCACCACAAGCATCCCTCCGGGCAACGTGCCCCCCCCCCGCCCCTTGAGATATCAGGCCAGGTTCACAGGGTCCCTGGGCTGGTGTCAGAGTTAACGGAAGCCCTCCCTGCCATCCAGAGGACCGTGCGTTTTCCCGTGGACCACACTTCCCAGCAGCTCTCCCACCCCCGCAGAGGCAGAGTGCCAGGGAAGAACTAGGGACCTGGGGCCGGGAAGAGGGGCCGGCCACGGTTCCGCGCCAGGTGGAGCGGGTCCCGGCGGGCGGGCGGGCGGGCGGGCGGGACCCTCGTCCACGGACCTGTTCTCCTGTGGGGAGTCTGGCCTGTGCCCCGCCTGGGAGGCTGAGAGCCTTGCTTCGCCTGCAACGCCCCCACCCTGCCACAAGGCGGCAGACTTGGGCCCAGCCGCTTCAACCCTCCAGTCTGTGCAGAAGCACCCAAAAATGGAGTGAGACCGCTGCGACCTCAGTCCCCGAGAGCTCGAACCCCCACCTCTGTGAGGGAATCGGCGGACTCCTGTCCTTGGCGTCCGCAAAAGGCATTCACCTGCGGCGAACCAGGGCCTCGGGAGAGCAGGGCCAGGCCCCATGGTAGGAGCCCGGGGGAGGCAACGGCAGCCTCTGCGGCCAGGCCTCGGGCTCTCGCCGGGGCTCTCTCGGGGCACGGGCACCCTCTCTCGCCTAGAGAGTGCCCACGCCGTCCCTGGAGCCCCGCGAGACACCTGCTTCCCGTGATAAGAGGCCCCCTGCCTCCATGGAGCTTGGAACTCTGGGGCCGGGCTGCGGGTCACTGGGCTAAGTGGCTGGAGACGCGCAGACCCCTCCGTCCCGACCGCCCCACTGCGAAGATCCCCCTGTTCCTCCATCCGTAAGGGGGTCGCCCCTTACGGATGGAGGAACAGGGGGGAGGCCCCCAGGAGATGGCATTTGTCAGAGCCGCCGCTGGCCGGTTTCGGGCCAAGACGCGGGACCCGGCAGGCAGAGGGCAGGCAGCCCCACCAGAAGCCTCCCTCGGGGCAACGGGCCCCACCCTGGACATATCAGGCCCGCTTCACAGAGTCCCTGGGGTCCTGTCCGTGGAACTGGAAGCTCTGCCCGCCACCCAGAGGTCCGTTCCTTTTCCCGTGGACCACACTTGCCAGCGCGTCTCCCACCCCGGCAGAGGCAGAGTGCCAGGGAAGAACTAGGGCCCCGGGGCCTCGATGAGGGGCGGGCCAGGGTTCCGCGCCTGGTGGGCAGGGGCCCGGGCGGGCCGGACCCACGCCCAGGGACCCCGTCTCCCGGGGGGACTCGGGCCTGAGACCTGCCTGGGGGGCTGAGAGTCTTTCTTGGCTCAAACGGCCCCACCCTGCCCCGAGGCGGCAAACCTGCACCGAGACGCTTCTACTCTCTAAAGTCTGGGCTGGACTTCGCGAGAAGGGACTGTGTCCGCTGGGACCCGGGTCCCACAGAGCTCGAACCCCCCTCCCCGTGAAGGCATCCGCGGCCTGTGGTCCTTGCTGTCCGCAAAAGGCATTCACCTGCGGAGAACCTGGGCCCAGGTGAGCGGGACCAGGCCCCACGGCAGGAGCCTAGGGAGGCCACTGGAGCCACGGGGGCCAGGGCTGGGCATTTTCCCGGGTGCTCTCTCGGGTCCCGGGTGCCCTCTCTCGCCCGGGGAGCGCCCACGCCGTCCCTTGAGCCCCGCAGGACGCCTGCATCCCGCCATAAGCGGCCCACCTCCTCCATGGAGCACGGACACAGGGGGCCGGGGTGCGAGCAACTGGCCTACGTGGCGGCAAACCCGCAGACCCCTCCGTCCCGTCCCCGCCACTGCGAAGATCCCCCTGTTCTTCCATCCGTAAAGGGGTCCCCCTTTACGGATGGAAGAACAGGGGGGAGGCGCCCAGGAGATGGCTTTTGTCCGAGCCGCGGCCGGGTGGTTTACGGGCCAAGAGGCGGGGCCGCGCAGGCGCAAGCAGGCCCCCCCACCACAAGCATCCCTCCGGGCAACGTGCCCCCCCACCCCCCCTTGAGATATCAGGCCAGGTTCACAGGGTCCCTGGGCTGGTGTCAGAGTTAACGGAAGCCCTCCCTGCCATCCAGAGGACCGTGCGTTTTCCCGTGGACCACACTTCCCAGCAGCTCTCCCACCCCCGCAGAGGCAGAGTGCCAGGGAAGAACTAGGGACCTGGGGCCCGGAAGAGGGGCCGGCCACGGTTCCGCGCCAGGTGGAGCGGGTCCCGGCGGGCGGGCGGGCGGGCGGGCGGGACCCTCGTCCACGGACCTGTTCTCCTGTGGGGAGTCTGGCCTGTGCCCCACCTGGGAGGCTGAGAGCCTTGCTTCGCCTGCAACGCCCCCACCCTGCCACAAGGCGGCAGACTTGGGCCCAGCCGCTTCAACCCTCCAGTCTGTGCAGAAGCACCCAAAAATGGAGTGAGACCGCTGCGACCTCAGTCCCCCAGAGCTCGAACCCCCACCTCTGTGAGGGAATCGGCGGACTCCTGTCCTTGGCGTCCGCAAAAGGCATTCACCTGCGGCGAACCAGGGCCTCGGGAGAGCAGGGCCAGGCCCCATGGTAGGAGCCCGGGGGAGGCAACGGCAGCCTCTGCGGCCAGGCCTCGGGCTCTCGCCGGGGCTCTCTCGGGGCACGGGCACCCTCTCTCGCCTAGAGAGTGCCCACGCCGTCCCTGGAGCCCCGCGAGACACCTGCTTCCCGTGATAAGAGGCCCCCTGCCTCCATGGAGCTTGGAACTCTGGGGCCGGGCTGCGGGTCACTGGGCTAAGTGGCTGGAGACGCGCAGACCCCTCCGTCCCGACCGCCCCACTGCGAAGATCCCCCTGTTCCTCCATCCGTAAGGGGGTCGCCCCTTACGGATGGAGGAACAGGGGGGAGGCCCCCAGGAGATGGCATTTGTCAGAGCCGCCGCTGGCCGGTTTCGGGCCAAGACGCGGGACCCGGCAGGCAGAGGGCAGGCAGCCCCACCAGAAGCCTCCCTCGGGGCAACGGGCCCCACCCTGGACATATCAGGCCCGCTTCACAGAGTCCCTGGGGTCCTGTCCGTGGAACTGGAAGCTCTGCCCGCCACCCAGAGGTCCGTTCCTTTTCCCGTGGACCACACTTGCCAGCGCGTCTCCCACCCCGGCAGAGGCAGAGTGCCAGGGAAGAACTAGGGCCCCGGGGCCTCGATGAGGGGCGGGCCAGGGTTCCGCGCCTAGTGGGCAGGGGCCCGGGCGGGCCGGACCCACGCCCAGGGACCCCGTCTCCCGGGGGGACTCGGGCCTGAGACCTGCCTGGGGGGCTGAGAGTCTTTCTTGGCTCAAACGGCCCCACCCTGCCCCGAGACGGCAAACCTGCACCGAGACGCTTCTACTCTCTAAAGTCTGGGCTGGACTTCGCGAGAAGGGACTGTGTCCACTGGGACCCGGGTCCCACAGAGTTCGAACCCCCCTCCCCGTGAAGGCATCCGCGGCCTGTGGTCCTTGCTGTCCGCAAAAGGCATTCACCTGCGGAGAACCTGGGCCCAGGTGAGCGGGACCAGGCCCCACGGCAGGAGCCTAGGGAGGCCATTGGAGCCACGGGGGCCAGGGCGGGGCATTTTCCCGGGTGCTCTCTCGGGTCCCGGGTGCCCTCTCTCGCCCGGGGAGTGCCCACGCCGTCCCTTGAGCCCCGCAGGACGCCTGCATCCCGCCATAAGCGGCCCACCTCCTCCATGGAGCACGGACACAGGGGGCCGGGGTGCGACCAACAGGCCCTCGTGGCGGCAAACCCGCAGACCCCTCCGTCCCGTCCCCGCCACTGCGAAGATCCCCCTGTTCTTCCATCCATAAAGGGGTCCCCCTTTACGGATGGAAGAACAGGGGGGAGGCGCCCAGGAGATGGCTTTTGTCCGAGCCGCGGCCGGGTGGTTTACGGGCCAAGAGGCGGGGCCGCGCAGGCGCAAGCAGGCCCCCCCCCCCCCCCGCAAGCATCCCTCCGGGCAACGTGCCCCCCCCGCCCCCCCTTGAGATATCAGGCCAGGTTCACAGGGTCCCTGGGCTGGTGTCAGAGTTAACGGAAGCCCTCCCTGCCATCCAGAGGACCGTGCGTTTTCCCGTGGACCACACTTCCCAGCAGCTCTCCCACCCCCGCAGAGGCAGAGTGCCAGGGAAGAACTAGGGACCTGGGGCCGGGAAGAGGGGCCGGCCACGGTTCCGCGCCAGGTGGAGCGGGTCCCGGCGGGCGGGCGGGCGGGCGGGACCCTCGTCCACGGACCTGTTCTCCTGTGGGGAGTCTGGCCTGTGCCCCGCCTGGGAGGCTAAGAGCCTTGCTTCGCCTGCAACGCCCCCACCCTGCCACAAGGCGGCAGACTTGGGCCCAGCCGCTTCAACCCTCCAGTCTGTGCAGAAGCACCCCAAAATGGAGTGAGACCGCTGCGACCTCAGTCCCCCAGAGCTCGAACCCCCACCTCTGTGAGGGAATCGGCGGCCTCCTGTCCTTGGCGTCCGCAAGAGGCATTCACCTGCGGCGAACCAGGGCCTCGGGAGAGCAGGGCCAGGCCCCATGGTAGGAGCCCGGGGGAGGCAACGGCAGCCTCTGCGGCCAGGCCTCGGGCTCTCGCCGGGGCTCTCTCGGGGCACGGGCACCCTCTCTCGCCTAGAGAGTGCCCACGCCGTCCCTGGAGCCCCGCGAGACACCTGCTTCCCGTGATAAGAGGCCCCCTGCCTCCATGGAGCTTGGAACTCTGGGGCCGGGCTGCGGGTCACTGGGCTAAGTGGCTGGAGACGCGCAGACCCCTCCGTCCCGACCGCCCCACTGCGAAGATCCCCCTGTTCCTCCATCCGTAAGGGGGTCGCCCCTTACGGATGGAGGAACAGGGGGGAGGCCCCCAGGAGATGGCATTTGTCAGAGCCGCCGCTGGCCGGTTTCGGGCCAAGACGCGGGACCCGGCAGGCAGAGGGCAGGCAGCCCCACCAGAAGCCTCCCTCGGGGCAACGGGCCCCACCCCGGACATATCAGGCCCGCTTCACAGAGTCCCTGGGGTCCTGTCCGTGGAACTGGAAGCTCTGCCCGCCACCCAGAGGTCCGTTCCTTTTCCCGTGGACCACACTTGCCAGCGCGTCTCCCACCCCGGCAGAGGCAGAGTGCCAGGGAAGAACTAGGGCCCCGGGGCCTCGATGAGGGGCGGGCCAGGGTTCCGCGCCTGGTGGGCAGGGGCCCGGGCGGGCCGGACCCACGCCCAGGGACCCCGTCTCCCGGGGGGACTCGGGCCTGAGACCTGCCTGGGGGGCTGAGAGTCTTTCTTGGCTCAAACGGCCCCACCCTGCCCCGAGGCGGCAAACCTGCACCGAGACGCTTCTACTCTCTATAGTCTGGGCTGGACTTCGCGAGAAGGGACTGTGTCCGCTGGGACCCGGGTCCCACAGAGCTCGAACCCCCCTCCCCGTGAAGGCATCCGCGGCCTGTGGTCCTTGCTGTCCGCAAAAGGCATTCACCTGCGGAGAACCTGGGCCCAGGTGAGCGGGACCAGGCCCCACGGCAGGAGCCTAGGGAGGCCACTGGAGCCACCGGGGCCAGGGCGGGGCATTTTCCCGGGTGCTCTCTCGGGTCCCGGGTGCCCTCTCTCGCCCGGGGAGTGCCCACGCCGTCCGCCGTCCCTTGAGCCCCGCAGGACGCCTGCATCCCGCCATAAGCGGCCCACCTCCTCCATGGAGCACGGACACAGGGGGCCGGGGTGCGAGCAACTGGCCCTCGTGGCGGCAAACCCGCAGACCCCTCCGTCCCGTCCCCGCCACTGCGAAGATCCCCCTGTTCTTCCATCCGTAAAGGGGTCCCCCTTTACGGATGGAAGAACAGGGGGGAGGCGCCCAGGAGATGGCTTTTGTCCGAGCCGTGGCCGGGTGGTTTACGGGCCAAGAGGCGGGGCCGCGCAGGCGCAAGCAGGCCCCCCCCCCCCCGCAAGCATCCCTCCGGGCAACGTGCCCCCCCCCGCCCCCCCTTGAGATATCAGGCCAGGTTCACAGGGTCCCTGGGCTGGTGTCAGAGTTAACGGAAGCCCTCCCTGCCATCCAGAGGACCGTGCGTTTTCCCGTGGACCACACTTCCCAGCAGCTCTCCCACCCCCGCAGAGGCAGAGTGCCAGGGAAGAACTAGGGACCTGGGGCCGGGAAGAGGGGCCGGCCACGGTTCCGCGCCAGGTGGAGCGGGTCCCGGCGGGCGGGCGGGCGGGCGGGACCCTCGTCCACGGACCTGTTCTCCGGTGGGGAGTCTGGCCTGTGCCCCGCCTGGGAGGCTAAGAGCCTTGCTTCGCCTGCAACGCCCCCACCCTGCCACAAGGCGGCAGACTTGGGCCCAGCCGCTTCAACCCTCCAGTCTGTGCAGAAGCACCCCAAAATGGAGTGAGACCGCTGCGACCTCAGTCCCCCAGAGCTCGAACCCCCACCTCTGTGAGGGAATCGGCGGCCTCCTGTCCTTGGCGTCCGCAAGAGGCATTCACCTGCGGCGAACCAGGGCCTCGGGAGAGCAGGGCCAGGCCCCATGGTAGGAGCCCGGGGGAGGCAACGGCAGCCTCTGCGGCCAGGCCTCGGGCTCTCGCCGGGGCTCTCTCGGGGCACGGGCACCCTCTCTCGCCTAGAGAGTGCCCACGCCGTCCCTGGAGCCCCGCGAGACACCTGCTTCCCGTGATAAGAGGCCCCCTGCCTCCATGGAGCTTGGAACTCTGGGGCCGGGCTGCGGGTCACTGGGCTAAGTGGCTGGAGACGCGCAGACCCCTCCGTCCCGACCGCCCCACTGCGAAGATCCCCCTGTTCCTCCATCCGTAAGGGGGTCGCCCCTTACGGATGGAGGAACAGGGGGGAGGCCCCCAGGAGATGGCATTTGTCAGAGCCGCCGCTGGCCGGTTTCGGGCCAAGACGCGGGACCCGGCAGGCAGAGGGCAGGCAGCCCCACCAGAAGCCTCCCTCGGGGCAACGGGCCCCACCCCGGACATATCAGGCCCGCTTCACAGAGTCCCTGGGGTCCTGTCCGTGGAACTGGAAGCTCTGCCCGCCACCCAGAGGTCCGTTCCTTTTCCCGTGGACCACACTTGCCAGCGCGTCTCCCACCCCGGCAGAGGCAGAGTGCCGGGGAAGAACTAGGGCCCCGGGGCCTCGATGAGGGGCGGGCCAGGGTTCCGCGCCTGGTGGGCAGGGGCCCGGGCGGGCCGGACCCACGCCCAGGGACCCCGTCTCCCGGGGGGACTCGGGCCTGAGACCTGCCTGGGGGGCTGAGAGTCTTTCTTGGCTCAAACGGCCCCACCCTGCCCCGAGGCGGCAAACCTGCACCGAGACGCTTCTACTCTCTAAAGTCTGGGCTGGACTTCGCGAGAAGGGACTGTGTCCGCTGGGACCCGGGTCCCACAGAGCTCGAACCCCCCTCCCCGTGAAGGCATCCGCGGCCTGTGGTCCTTGCTGTCCGCAAAAGGCATTCACCTGCGGAGAACCTGGGCCCAGGTGGGCGGGACCAGGCCCCACGGCAGGAGCCTAGGGAGGCCACTGGAGCCACGGGGGCCAGGGCGGGGCATTTTCCCGGGTGCTCTCTCGGGTCCCGGGTGCCCTCTCTCGCCCGGGGAGTGCCCACGCCGTCCCTTGAGCCCCGCAGGACGCCTGCATCCCGCCATAAGCGGCCCACCTCCTCCATGGAGCACGGACACAGGGGGCCGGGGTGCGACCAACAGGCCCTCGTGGCGGCAAACCCGCAGACCCCTCCGTCCCGTCCCCGCCACTGCGAAGATCCCCCTGTTCTTCCATCCATAAAGGGGTCCCCCTTTACGGATGGAAGAACAGGGGGGAGGCGCCCAGGAGATGGCTTTTGTCCGAGCCGCGGCCGGGTGGTTTACGGGCCAAGAGGCGGGGCCGCGCAGGCGCAAGCAGGCCCCCCCCCCCCCCGCAAGCATCCCTCCGGGCAACGTGCCCCCCCCGCCCCCCCTTGAGATATCAGGCCAGGTTCACAGGGTCCCTGGGCTGGTGTCAGAGTTAACGGAAGCCCTCCCTGCCATCCAGAGGACCGTGCGTTTTCCCGTGGACCACACTTCCCAGCAGCTCTCCCACCCCCGCAGAGGCAGAGTGCCAGGGAAGAACTAGGGACCTGGGGCCGGGAAGAGGGGCCGGCCACGGTTCCGCGCCAGGTGGAGCGGGTCCCGGCGGGCGGGCGGGCGGGCGGGACCCTCGTCCACGGACCTGTTCTCCTGTGGGGAGTCTGGCCTGTGCCCCGCCTGGGAGGCTAAGAGCCTTGCTTCGCCTGCAACGCCCCCACCCTGCCACAAGGCGGCAGACTTGGGCCCAGCCGCTTCAACCCTCCAGTCTGTGCAGAAGCACCCCAAAATGGAGTGAGACCGCTGCGACCTCAGTCCCCCAGAGCTCGAACCCCCACCTCTGTGAGGGAATCGGCGGCCTCCTGTCCTTGGCGTCCGCAAGAGGCATTCACCTGCGGCGAACCAGGGCCTCGGGAGAGCAGGGCCAGGCCCCATGGTAGGAGCCCGGGGGAGGCAACGGCAGCCTCTGCGGCCAGGCCTCGGGCTCTCGCCGGGGCTCTCTCGGGGCACGGGCACCCTCTCTCGCCTAGAGAGTGCCCACGCCGTCCCTGGAGCCCCGCGAGACACCTGCTTCCCGTGATAAGAGGCCCCCTGCCTCCATGGAGCTTGGAACTCTGGGGCCGGGCTGCGGGTCACTGGGCTAAGTGGCTGGAGACGCGCAGACCCCTCCGTCCCGACCGCCCCACTGCGAAGATCCCCCTGTTCCTCCATCCGTAAGGGGGTCGCCCCTTACGGATGGAGGAACAGGGGGGAGGCCCCCAGGAGATGGCATTTGTCAGAGCCGCCGCTGGCCGGTTTCGGGCCAAGACGCGGGACCCGGCAGGCAGAGGGCAGGCAGCCCCACCAGAAGCCTCCCTCGGGGCAACGGGCCCCACCCCGGACATATCAGGCCCGCTTCACAGAGTCCCTGGGGTCCTGTCCGTGGAACTGGAAGCTCTGCCCGCCACCCAGAGGTCCGTTCCTTTTCCCGTGGACCACACTTGCCAGCGCGTCTCCCACCCCGGCAGAGGCAGAGTGCCAGGGAAGAACTAGGGCCCCGGGGCCTCGATGAGGGGCGGGCCAGGGTTCCGCGCCTGGTGGGCAGGGGCCCGGGCGGGCCGGACCCACGCCCAGGGACCCCGTCTCCCGGGGGGACTCGGGCCTGAGACCTGCCTGGGGGGCTGAGAGTCTTTCTTGGCTCAAACGGCCCCACCCTGCCCCGAGGCGGCAAACCTGCACCGAGACGCTTCTACTCTCTATAGTCTGGGCTGGACTTCGCGAGAAGGGACTGTGTCCGCTGGGACCCGGGTCCCACAGAGCTCGAACCCCCCTCCCCGTGAAGGCATCCGCGGCCTGTGGTCCTTGCTGTCCGCAAAAGGCATTCACCTGCGGAGAACCTGGGCCCAGGTGAGCGGGACCAGGCCCCACGGCAGGAGCCTAGGGAGGCCACTGGAGCCACCGGGGCCAGGGCGG
Organism: Desmodus rotundus; assembly: GCF_022682495.2. Lineage (NCBI taxonomy): Eukaryota > Metazoa > Chordata > Mammalia > Chiroptera > Phyllostomidae > Desmodus > Desmodus rotundus. The sequence goes on along the minus strand of NW_026527219.1, from coordinate 123,123 downwards.
GGCATTTTCCCGGGTGCTCTCTCGGGTCCCGGGTGCCCTCTCTCGCCCGGGGAGTGCCCACGCCGTCCGCCGTCCCTTGAGCCCCGCAGGACGCCTGCATCCCGCCATAAGCGGCCCACCTCCTCCATGGAGCACGGACACAGGGGGCCGGGGTGCGAGCAACTGGCCCTCGTGGCGGCAAACCCGCAGACCCCTCCGTCCCGTCCCCGCCACTGCGAAGATCCCCCTGTTCTTCCATCCGTAAAGGGGTCCCCCTTTACGGATGGAAGAACAGGGGGGAGGCGCCCAGGAGATGGCTTTTGTCCGAGCCGTGGCCGGGTGGTTTACGGGCCAAGAGGCGGGGCCGCGCAGGCGCAAGCAGGCCCCCCCCCCCCCGCAAGCATCCCTCCGGGCAACGTGCCCCCACCGCCCCCCCTTGAGATATCAGGCCAGGTTCACAGGGTCCCTGGGCTGGTGTCAGAGTTAACGGAAGCCCTCCCTGCCATCCAGAGGACCGTGCGTTTTCCCGTGGACCACACTTCCCAGCAGCTCTCCCACCCCCGCAGAGGCAGAGTGCCAGGGAAGAACTAGGGACCTGGGGCCGGGAAGAGGGGCCGGCCACGGTTCCGCGCCAGGTGGAGCGGGTCCCGGCGGGCGGGCGGGCGGGCGGGACCCTCGTCCACGGACCTGTTCTCCGGTGGGGAGTCTGGCCTGTGCCCCGCCTGGGAGGCTAAGAGCCTTGCTTCGCCTGCAACGCCCCCACCCTGCCACAAGGCGGCAGACTTGGGCCCAGCCGCTTCAACCCTCCAGTCTGTGCAGAAGCACCCCAAAATGGAGTGAGACCGCTGCGACCTCAGTCCCCCAGAGCTCGAACCCCCACCTCTGTGAGGGAATCGGCGGCCTCCTGTCCTTGGCGTCCGCAAGAGGCATTCACCTGCGGCGAACCAGGGCCTCGGGAGAGCAGGGCCAGGCCCCATGGTAGGAGCCCGGGGGAGGCAACGGCAGCCTCTGCAGCCAGGCCTCGGGCTCTCGCCGGGGCTCTCTCGGGGCACGGGCACCCTCTCTCGCCTAGAGAGTGCCCACGCCGTCCCTGGAGCCCCGCGAGACACCTGCTTCCCGTGATAAGAGGCCCCCTGCCTCCATGGAGCTTGGAACTCTGGGGCCGGGCTGCGGGTCACTGGGCTAAGTGGCTGGAGACGCGCAGACCCCTCCGTCCCGACCGCCCCACTGCGAAGATCCCCCTGTTCCTCCATCCGTAAGGGGGTCGCCCCTTACGGATGGAGGAACAGGGGGGAGGCCCCCAGGAGATGGCATTTGTCAGAGCCGCCGCTGGCCGGTTTCGGGCCAAGACGCGGGACCCGGCAGGCAGAGGGCAGGCAGCCCCACCAGAAGCCTCCCTCGGGGCAACGGGCCCCACCCCGGACATATCAGGCCCGCTTCACAGAGTCCCTGGGGTCCTGTCCGTGGAACTGGAAGCTCTGCCCGCCACCCAGAGGTCCGTTCCTTTTCCCGTGGACCACACTTGCCAGCGCGTCTCCCACCCCGGCAGAGGCAGAGTGCCAGGGAAGAACTAGGGCCCCGGGGCCTCGATGAGGGGCGGGCCAGGGTTCCGCGCCTGGTGGGCAGGGGCCCGGGCGGGCCGGACCCACGCCCAGGGACCCCGTCTCCCGGGGGGACTCGGGCCTGAGACCTGCCTGGGGGGCTGAGAGTCTTTCTTGGCTCAAACGGCCCCACCCTGCCCCGAGGCGGCAAACCTGCACCGAGACGCTTCTACTCTCTAAAGTCTGGGCTGGACTTCGCGAGAAGGGACTGTGTCCGCTGGGACCCGGGTCCCACAGAGCTCGAACCCCCCTCCCCGTGAAGGCATCCGCGGCCTGTGGTCCTTGCTGTCCGCAAAAGGCATTCACCTGCGGAGAACCTGGGCCCAGGTGGGCGGGACCAGGCCCCACGGCAGGAGCCTAGGGAGGCCACTGGAGCCACGGGGGCCAGGGCGGGGCATTTTCCCGGGTGCTCTCTCGGGTCCCGGGTGCCCTCTCTCGCCCGGGGAGTGCCCACGCCGTCCCTTGAGCCCCGCAGGACGCCTGCATCCCGCCATAAGCGGCCCACCTCCTCCATGGAGCACGGACACAGGGGGCCGGGGTGCGACCAACAGGCCCTCGTGGCGGCAAACCCGCAGACCCCTCCGTCCCGTCCCCGCCACTGCGAAGATCCCCCTGTTCTTCCATCCATAAAGGGGTCCCCCTTTACGGATGGAAGAACAGGGGGGAGGCGCCGAGGAGATGGCTTTTGTCCGAGCCGCGGCCGGGTGGTTTACGGGCCAAGAGGCGGGGCCGCGCAGGCGCAAGCAGGCCCCCCCCCCCCCCCGCAAGCATCCCTCCGGGCAACGTGCCCCCCCCGCCCCCCCTTGAGATATCAGGCCAGGTTCACAGGGTCCCTGGGCTGGTGTCAGAGTTAACGGAAGCCCTCCCTGCCATCCAGAGGACCGTGCGTTTTCCCGTGGACCACACTTCCCAGCAGCTCTCCCACCCCCGCAGAGGCAGAGTGCCAGGGAAGAACTAGGGACCTGGGGCCGGGAAGAGGGGCCGGCCACGGTTCCGCGCCAGGTGGAGCGGGTCCCGGCGGGCGGGCGGGCGGGCGGGACCCTCGTCCACGGACCTGTTCTCCTGTGGGGAGTCTGGCCTGTGCCCCGCCTGGGAGGCTGAGAGCCTTGCTTCGCCTGCAACGCCCCCACCCTGCCACAAGGCGGCAGACTTGGGCCCAGCCGCTTCAACCCTCCAGTCTGTGCAGAAGCACCCCAAAATGGAGTGAGACCGCTGCGACCTCAGTCCCCCAGAGCTCGAACCCCCACCTCTGTGAGGGAATCGGCGGCCTCCTGTCCTTGGCGTCCGCAAGAGGCATTCACCTGCGGCGAACCAGGGCCTCGGGAGAGCAGGGCCAGGCCCCATGGTAGGAGCCCGGGGGAGGCAACGGCAGCCTCTGCGGCCAGGCCTCGGGCTCTCGCCGGGGCTCTCTCGGGGCACGGGCACCCTCTCTCGCCTAGAGAGTGCCCACGCCGTCCCTGGAGCCCCGCGAGACACCTGCTTCCCGTGATAAGAGGCCCCCTGCCTCCATGGAGCTTGGAACTCTGGGGCCGGGCTGCGGGTCACTGGGCTAAGTGGCTGGAGACGCGCAGACCCCTCCGTCCCGACCGCCCCACTGCGAAGATCCCCCTGTTCCTCCATCCGTAAGGGGGTCGCCCCTTACGGATGGAGGAACAGGGGGGAGGCCCCCAGGAGATGGCATTTGTCAGAGCCGCCGCTGGCCGGTTTCGGGCCAAGACGCGGGACCCGGCAGGCAGAGGGCAGGCAGCCCCACCAGAAGCCTCCCTCGGGGCAACGGGCCCCACCCCGGACATATCAGGCCCGCTTCACAGAGTCCCTGGGGTCCTGTCCGTGGAACTGGAAGCTCTGCCCGCCACCCAGAGGTCCGTTCCTTTTCCCGTGGACCACACTTGCCAGCGCGTCTCCCACCCCGGCAGAGGCAGAGTGCCAGGGAAGAACTAGGGCCCCGGGGCCTCGATGAGGGGCGGGCCAGGGTTCCGCGCCTGGTGGGCAGGGGCCCGGGCGGGCCGGACCCACGCCCAGGGACCCCGTCTCCCGGGGGGACTCGGGCCTGAGACCTGCCTGGGGGGCTGAGAGTCTTTCTTGGCTCAAACGGCCCCACCCTGCCCCGAGGCGGCAAACCTGCACCGAGACGCTTCTACTCTCTAAAGTCTGGGCTGGACTTCGCGAGAAGGGACTGTGTCCGCTGGGACCCGGGTCCCACAGAGCTTGAACCCCCCTCCCCGTGAAGGCATCCGCGGCCTGTGGTCCTTGCTGTCCGCAAAAGGCATTCACCTGCGGAGAACCTGGGCCCAGGTGAGCGGGACCAGGCCCCACGGCAGGAGCCTAGGGAGGCCACTGGAGCCACGGGGGCCAGGGCGGGGCATTTTCCCGGGTGCTCTCTCGGGTCCCGGGTGCCCTCTCTCGCCCGGGGAGTGCCCACGCCGTCCGCCGTCCCTTGAGCCCCGCAGGACGCCTGCATCCCGCCATAAGCGGCCCACCTCCTCCATGGAGCACGGACACAGGGGGCCGGGGTGCGAGCAACTGGCCCTCGTGGCGGCAAACCCGCAGACCCCTCCGTCCCGTCCCCGCCACTGCGAAGATCCCCCTGTTCTTCCATCCGTAAAGGGGTCCCCCTTTACGGATGGAAGAACAGGGGGGAGGCGCCCAGGAGATGGCTTTTGTCCGAGCCGCGGCCGGGTGGTTTACGGGCCAAGAGGCGGGGCCGCGCAGGCGCAAGCAGGCCCCCCCCCCCCCCCGCAAGCATCCCTCCGGGCAACGTGCCCCCCCCCGCCCCCCCTTGAGATATCAGGCCAGGTTCACAGGGTCCCTGGGCTGGTGTCAGAGTTAACGGAAGCCCTCCCTGCCATCCAGAGGACCGTGCGTTTTCCCGTGGACCACACTTCCCAGCAGCTCTCCCACCCCCGCAGAGGCAGAGTGCCAGGGAAGAACTAGGGACCTGGGGCCGGGAAGAGGGGCCGGCCACGGTTCCGCGCCAGGTGGAGCGGGTCCCGGCGTGCGGGCGGGCGGGCGGGACCCTCGTCCACGGACCTGTTCTCCTGTGGGGAGTCTGGCCTGTGCCCCGCCTGGGAGGCTAAGAGCCTTGCTTCGCCTGCAACGCCCCCACCCTGCCACAAGGCGGCAGACTTGGGCCCAGCCGCTTCAACCCTCCAGTCTGTGCAGAAGCACCCCAAAATGGAGTGAGACCGCTGCGACCTCAGTCCCCCAGAGCTCGAACCCCCACCTCTGTGAGGGAATCGGCGGCCTCCTGTCCTTGGCGTCCGCAAGAGGCATTCACCTGCGGCGAACCAGGGCCTCGGGAGAGCAGGGCCAGGCCCCATGGTAGGAGCCCGGGGGAGGCAACGGCAGCCTCTGCGGCCAGGCCTCGGGCTCTCGCCGGGGCTCTCTCGGGGCACGGGCACCCTCTCTCGCCTAGAGAGTGCCCACGCCGTCCCTGGAGCCCCGCGAGACACCTGCTTCCCGTGATAAGAGGCCCCCTGCCTCCATGGAGCTTGGAACTCTGGGGCCGGGCTGCGGGTCACTGGGCTAAGTGGCTGGAGACGCGCAGACCCCTCCGTCCCGACCGCCCCACTGCGAAGATCCCCCTGTTCCTCCATCCGTAAGGGGGTCGCCCCTTACGGATGGAGGAACAGGGGGGAGGCCCCCAGGAGATGGCATTTGTCAGAGCCGCCGCTGGCCGGTTTCGGGCCAAGACGCGGGACCCGGCAGGCAGAGGGCAGGCAGCCCCACCAGAAGCCTCCCTCGGGGCAACGGGCCCCACCCCGGACATATCAGGCCCGCTTCACAGAGTCCCTGGGGTCCTGTCCGTGGAACTGGAAGCTCTGCCCGCCACCCAGAGGTCCGTTCCTTTTCCCGTGGACCACACTTGCCAGCGCGTCTCCCACCCCGGCAGAGGCAGAGTGCCAGGGAAGAACTAGGGCCCTGGGGCCTCGATGAGGGGCGGGCCAGGGTTCCGCGCCTGGTGGGCAGGGGCCCGGGCGGGCCGGACCCACGCCCAGGGACCCCGTCTCCCGGGGGGACTCGGGCCTGAGACCTGCCTGGGGGGCTGAGAGTCTTTCTTGGCTCAAACGGCCCCACCCTGCCCCGAGGCGGCAAACCTGCACCGAGACGCTTCTACTCTCTAAAGTCTGGGCTGGACTTCGCGAGAAGGGACTGTGTCCGCTGGGACCCGGGTCCCACAGAGCTCGAACCCCCCTCCCCGTGAAGGCATCCGCGGCCTGTGGTCCTTGCTGTCCGCAAAAGGCATTCACCTGCGGAGAACCTGGGCCCAGGTGAGCGGGACCAGGCCCCACGGCAGGAGCCTAGGGAGGCCACTGGAGCCACGGGGGCCAGGGCGGGGCATTTTCCCGGGTGCTCTCTCGGGTCCCGGGTGCCCTCTCTCGCCCGGGGAGTGCCCACGCCGTCCGCCGTCCCTTGAGCCCCGCAGGACGCCTGCATCCCGCCATAAGCGGCCCACCTCCTCCATGGAGCACGGACACAGGGGGCCGGGGTGCGACCAACAGGCCCTCGTGGCGGCAAACCCGCAGACCCCTCCGTCCCGTCCCCGCCACTGCGAAGATCCCCCTGTTCTTCCATCCGTAAAGGGGTCCCCCTTTACGGATGGAAGAACAGGGGGGAGGCGCCCAGGAGATGGCTTTTGTCCGAGCCGCGGCCGGGTGGTTTACGGGCCAAGAGGCGGGGCCGCGCAGGCGCAAGCAGGCCCCCCCCCCCCCCGCAAGCATCCCTCCGGGCAACGTGCCCCCCCCGCCCCCCCTTGAGATATCAGGCCAGGTTCACAGGGTCCCTGGGCTGGTGTCAGAGTTAACGGAAGCCCTCCCTGCCATCCAGAGGACCGTGCGTTTTCCCGTGGACCACACTTCCCAGCAGCTCTCCCACCCCCGCAGAGGCAGAGTGCCAGGGAAGAACTAGGGACCTGGGGCCGGGAAGAGGGGCCGGCCACGGTTCCGCGCCAGGTGGAGCGGGTCCCGGCGGGCGGGCGGGCGGGCGGGACCCTCGTCCACGGACCTGTTCTCCTGTGGGGAGTCTGGCCTGTGCCCCGCCTGGGAGGCTAAGAGCCTTGCTTCGCCTGCAACGCCCCCACCCTGCCACAAGGCGGCAGACTTGGGCCCAGCCGCTTCAACCCTCCAGTCTGTGCAGAAGCACCCCAAAATGGAGTGAGACCGCTGCGACCTCAGTCCCCCAGAGCTCGAACCCCCACCTCTGTGAGGGAATCGGCGGCCTCCTGTCCTTGGCGTCCGCAAGAGGCATTCACCTGCGGCGAACCAGGGCCTCGGGAGAGCAGGGCCAGGCCCCATGGTAGGAGCCCGGGGGAGGCAACGGCAGCCTCTGCGGCCAGGCCTCGGGCTCTCGCCGGGGCTCTCTCGGGGCACGGGCACCCTCTCTCGCCTAGAGAGTGCCCACGCCGTCCCTGGAGCCCCGCGAGACACCTGCTTCCCGTGATAAGAGGCCCCCTGCCTCCATGGAGCTTGGAACTCTGGGGCCGGGCTGCGGGTCACTGGGCTAAGTGGCTGGAGACGCGCAGACCCCTCCGTCCCGACCGCCCCACTGCGAAGATCCCCCTGTTCCTCCATCCGTAAGGGGGTCGCCCCTTACGGATGGAGGAACAGGGGGGAGGCCCCCAGGAGATGGCATTTGTCAGAGCCGCCGCTGGCCGGTTTCGGGCCAAGACGCGGGACCCGGCAGGCAGAGGGCAGGCAGCCCCACCAGAAGCCTCCCTCGGGGCAACGGGCCCCACCCCGGACATATCAGGCCCGCTTCACAGAGTCCCTGGGGTCCTGTCCGTGGAACTGGAAGCTCTGCCCGCCACCCAGAGGTCCGTTCCTTTTCCCGTGGACCACACTTGCCAGCGCGTCTCCCACCCCGGCAGAGGCAGAGTGCCAGGGAAGAACTAGGGCCCCGGGGCCTCGATGAGGGGCGGGCCAGGGTTCCGCGCCTGGTGGGCAGGGGCCCGGGCGGGCCGGACCCACGCCCAGGGACCCCGTCTCCCGGGGGGACTCGGGCCTGAGACCTGCCTGGGGGGCTGAGAGTCTTTCTTGGCTCAAACGGCCCCACCCTGCCCCGAGGCGGCAAACCTGCACCGAGACGCTTCTACTCTCTAAAGTCTGGGCTGGACTTCGCGAGAAGGGACTGTGTCCGCTGGGACCCGGGTCCCACAGAGCTCGAACCCCCCTCCCCGTGAAGGCATCCGCGGCCTGTGGTCCTTGCTGTCCGCAAAAGGCATTCACCTGCGGAGAACCTGGGCCCAGGTGAGCGGGACCAGGCCCCACGGCAGGAGCCTAGGGAGGCCACTGGAGCCACGGGGGCCAGGGCGGGGCATTTTCCCGGGTGCTCTCTCGGGTCCCGGGTGCCCTCTCTCGCCCGGGGAGTGCCCACGCCGTCCGCCGTCCCTTGAGCCCCGCAGGACGCCTGCATCCCGCCATAAGCGGCCCACCTCCTCCATGGAGCACGGACACAGGGGGCCGGGGTGCGAGCAACTGGCCTACGTGGCGGCAAACCCGCAGACCCCTCCGTCCCGTCCCCGCCACTGCGAAGATCCCCCTGTTCTTCCATCCGTAAAGGGGTCCCCCTTTACGGATGGAAGAACAGGGGGGAGGCGCCCAGGAGATGGCTTTTGTCCGAGCCGCGGCCGGGTGGTTTACGGGCCAAGAGGCGGGGCCGCGCAGGCGCAAGCAGGCCCCCCCCCCCCCCGCAAGCATCCCTCCGGGCAACGTGCCCCCCCCGCCCCCCCTTGAGATATCAGGCCAGGTTCACAGGGTCCCTGGGCTGGTGTCAGAGTTAACGGAAGCCCTCCCTGCCATCCAGAGGACCGTGCGTTTTCCCGTGGACCACACTTCCCAGCAGCTCTCCCACCCCCGCAGAGGCAGAGTGCCAGGGAAGAACTAGGGACCTGGGGCCGGGAAGAGGGGCCGGCCACGGTTCCGCGCCAGGTGGAGCGGGTCCCGGCGGGCGGGCGGGCGGGCGGGACCCTCGTCCACGGACCTGTTCTCCTGTGGGGAGTCTGGCCTGTGCCCCGCCTGGGAGGCTAAGAGCCTTGCTTCGCCTGCAACGCCCCCACCCTGCCACAAGGCGGCAGACTTGGGCCCAGCCGCTTCAACCCTCCAGTCTGTGCAGAAGCACCCCAAAATGGAGTGAGACCGCTGCGACCTCAGTCCCCCAGAGCTCGAACCCCCACCTCTGTGAGGGAATCGGCGGCCTCCTGTCCTTGGCGTCCGCAAGAGGCATTCACCTGCGGCGAACCAGGGCCTCGGGAGAGCAGGGCCAGGCCCCATGGTAGGAGCCCGGGGGAGGCAACGGCAGCCTCTGCGGCCAGGCCTCGGGCTCTCGCCGGGGCTCTCTCGGGGCACGGGCACCCTCTCTCGCCTAGAGAGTGCCCACGCCGTCCCTGGAGCCCCGCGAGACACCTGCTTCCCGTGATAAGAGGCCCCCTGCCTCCATGGAGCTTGGAACTCTGGGGCCGGGCTGCGGGTCACTGGGCTAAGTGGCTGGAGACGCGCAGACCCCTCCGTCCCGACCGCCCCACTGCGAAGATCCCCCTGTTCCTCCATCCGTAAGGGGGTCGCCCCTTACGGATGGAGGAACAGGGGGGAGGCCCCCAGGAGATGGCATTTGTCAGAGCCGCCGCTGGCCGGTTTCGGGCCAAGACGCGGGACCCGGCAGGCAGAGGGCAGGCAGCCCCACCAGAAGCCTCCCTCGGGGCAACGGGCCCCACCCCGGACATATCAGGCCCGCTTCACAGAGTCCCTGGGGTCCTGTCCGTGGAACTGGAAGCTCTGCCCGCCACCCAGAGGTCCGTTCCTTTTCCCGTGGACCACACTTGCCAGCGCGTCTCCCACCCCGGCAGAGGCAGAGTGCCAGGGAAGAACTAGGGCCCCGGGGCCTCGATGAGGGGCGGGCCAGGGTTCCGCGCCTGGTGGGCAGGGGCCCGGGCGGGCCGGACCCACGCCCAGGGACCCCGTCTCCCGGGGGGACTCGGGCCTGAGACCTGCCTGGGGGGCTGAGAGTCTTTCTTGGCTCAAACGGCCCCACCCTGCCCCGAGGCGGCAAACCTGCACCGAGACGCTTCTACTCTCTAAAGTCTGGGCTGGACTTCGCGAGAAGGGACTGTGTCCGCTGGGACCCGGGTCCCACAGAGCTCGAACCCCCCTCCCCGTGAAGGCATCCGCGGCCTGTGGTCCTTGCTGTCCGCAAAAGGCATTCACCTGCGGAGAACCTGGGCCCAGGTGAGCGGGACCAGGCCCCACGGCAGGAGCCTAGGGAGGCCACTGGAGCCACGGGGGCCAGGGCGGGGCATTTTCCCGGGTGCTCTCTCGGGTCCCGGGTGCCCTCTCTCGCCCGGGGAGTGCCCACGCCGTCCGCCGTCCCTTGAGCCCCGCAGGACGCCTGCATCCCGCCATAAGCGGCCCACCTCCTCCATGGAGCACGGACACAGGGGGCCGGGGTGCGAGCAACTGGCCTACGTGGCGGCAAACCCGCAGACCCCTCCGTCCCGTCCCCGCCACTGCGAAGATCCCCCTGTTCTTCCATCCGTAAAGGGGTCCCCCTTTACGGATGGAAGAACAGGGGGGAGGCGCCCAGGAGATGGCTTTTGTCCGAGCCGCGGCCGGGTGGTTTACGGGCCAAGAGGCGGGGCCGCGCAGGCGCAAGCAGGCCCCCCCCCCCCCCGCAAGCATCCCTCCGGGCAACGTGCCCCCCCCGCCCCCCCTTGAGATATCAGGCCAGGTTCACAGGGTCCCTGGGCTGGTGTCAGAGTTAACGGAAGCCCTCCCTGCCATCCAGAGGACCGTGCGTTTTCCCGTGGACCACACTTCCCAGCAGCTCTCCCACCCCCGCAGAGGCAGAGTGCCAGGGAAGAACTAGGGACCTGGGGCCGGGAAGAGGGGCCGGCCACGGTTCCGCGCCAGGTGGAGCGGGTCCCGGCGGGCGGGCGGGCGGGCGGGACCCTCGTCCACGGACCTGTTCTCCTGTGGGGAGTCTGGCCTGTGCCCCGCCTGGGAGGCTAAGAGCCTTGCTTCGCCTGCAACGCCCCCACCCTGCCACAAGGCGGCAGACTTGGGCCCAGCCGCTTCAACCCTCCAGTCTGTGCAGAAGCACCCCAAAATGGAGTGAGACCGCTGCGACCTCAGTCCCCCAGAGCTCGAACCCCCACCTCTGTGAGGGAATCGGCGGCCTCCTGTCCTTGGCGTCCGCAAGAGGCATTCACCTGCGGCGAACCAGGGCCTCGGGAGAGCAGGGCCAGGCCCCATGGTAGGAGCCCGGGGGAGGCAACGGCAGCCTCTGCGGCCAGGCCTCGGGCTCTCGCCGGGGCTCTCTCGGGGCACGGGCACCCTCTCTCGCCTAGAGAGTGCCCACGCCGTCCCTGGAGCCCCGCGAGACACCTGCTTCCCGTGATAAGAGGCCCCCTGCCTCCATGGAGCTTGGAACTCTGGGGCCGGGCTGCGGGTCACTGGGCTAAGTGGCTGGAGACGCGCAGACCCCTCCGTCCCGACCGCCCCACTGCGAAGATCCCCCTGTTCCTCCATCCGTAAGGGGGTCGCCCCTTACGGATGGAGGAACAGGGGGGAGGCCCCCAGGAGATGGCATTTGTCAGAGCCGCCGCTGGCCGGTTTCGGGCCAAGACGCGGGACCCGGCAGGCAGAGGGCAGGCAGCCCCACCAGAAGCCTCCCTCGGGGCAACGGGCCCCACCCCGGACATATCAGGCCCGCTTCACAGAGTCCCTGGGGTCCTGTCCGTGGAACTGGAAGCTCTGCCCGCCACCCAGAGGTCCGTTCCTTTTCCCGTGGACCACACTTGCCAGCGCGTCTCCCACCCCGGCAGAGGCAGAGTGCCAGGGAAGAACTAGGGCCCCGGGGCCTCGATGAGGGGCGGGCCAGGGTTCCGCGCCTGGTGGGCAGGGGCCCGGGCGGGCCGGACCCACGCCCAGGGACCCCGTCTCCCGGGGGGACTCGGGCCTGAGACCTGCCTGGGGGGCTGAGAGTCTTTCTTGGCTCAAACGGCCCCACCCTGCCCCGAGGCGGCAAACCTGCACCGAGACGCTTCTACTCTCTAAAGTCTGGGCTGGACTTCGCGAGAAGGGACTGTGTCCGCTGGGACCCGGGTCCCACAGAGCTCGAACCCCCCTCCCCGTGAAGGCATCCGCGGCCTGTGGTCCTTGCTGTCCGCAAAAGGCATTCACCTGCGGAGAACCTGGGCCCAGGTGAGCGGGACCAGGCCCCACGGCAGGAGCCTAGGGAGGCCACTGGAGCCACGGGGGCCAGGGCGGGGCATTTTCCCGGGTGCTCTCTCGGGTCCCGGGTGCCCTCTCTCGCCCGGGGAGTGCCCACGCCGTCCGCCGTCCCTTGAGCCCCGCAGGACGCCTGCATCCCGCCATAAGCGGCCCACCTCCTCCATGGAGCACGGACACAGGGGGCCGGGGTGCGAGCAACTGGCCTACGTGGCGGCAAACCCGCAGACCCCTCCGTCCCGTCCCCGCCACTGCGAAGATCCCCCTGTTCTTCCATCCGTAAAGGGGTCCCCCTTTACGGATGGAAGAACAGGGGGGAGGCGCCCAGGAGATGGCTTTTGTCCGAGCCGCGGCCGGGTGGTTTACGGGCCAAGAGGCGGGGCCGCGCAGGCGCAAGCAGGCCCCCCCCCCCCCCGCAAGCATCCCTCCGGGCAACGTGCCCCCCCCGCCCCCCCTTGAGATATCAGGCCAGGTTCACAGGGTCCCTGGGCTGGTGTCAGAGTTAACGGAAGCCCTCCCTGCCATCCAGAGGACCGTGCGTTTTCCCGTGGACCACACTTCCCAGCAGCTCTCCCACCCCCGCAGAGGCAGAGTGCCAGGGAAGAACTAGGGACCTGGGGCCGGGAAGAGGGGCCGGCCACGGTTCCGCGCCAGGTGGAGCGGGTCCCGGCGGGCGGGCGGGCGGGCGGGACCCTCGTCCACGGACCTGTTCTCCTGTGGGGAGTCTGGCCTGTGCCCCGCCTGGGAGGCTAAGAGCCTTGCTTCGCCTGCAACGCCCCCACCCTGCCACAAGGCGGCAGACTTGGGCCCAGCCGCTTCAACCCTCCAGTCTGTGCAGAAGCACCCAAAAATGGAGTGAGACCGCTGCGACCTCAGTCCCCCAGAGCTCGAACCCCCACCTCTGTGAGGGAATCGGCGGCCTCCTGTCCTTGGCGTCCGCAAGAGGCATTCACCTGCGGCGAACCAGGGCCTCGGGAGAGCAGGGCCAGGCCCCATGGTAGGAGCCCGGGGGAGGCAACGGCAGCCTCTGCGGCCAGGCCTCGGGCTCTCGCCGGGGCTCTCTCGGGGCACGGGCACCCTCTCTCGCCTAGAGAGTGCCCACGCCGTCCCTGGAGCCCCGCGAGACACCTGCTTCCCGTGATAAGAGGCCCCCTGCCTCCATGGAGCTTGGAACTCTGGGGCCGGGCTGCGGGTCACTGGGCTAAGTGGCTGGAGACGCGCAGACCCCTCCGTCCCGACCGCCCCACTGCGAAGATCCCCCTGTTCCTCCATCCGTAAGGGGGTCGCCCCTTACGGATGGAGGAACAGGGGGGAGGCCCCCAGGAGATGGCATTTGTCAGAGCCGCCGCTGGCCGGTTTCGGGCCAAGACGCGGGACCCGGCAGGCAGAGGGCAGGCAGCCCCACCAGAAGCCTCCCTCGGGGCAACGGGCCCCACCCCGGACATATCAGGCCCGCTTCACAGAGTCCCTGGGGTCCTGTCCGTGGAACTGGAAGCTCTGCCCGCCACCCAGAGGTCCGTTCCTTTTCCCGTGGACCACACTTGCCAGCGCGTCTCCCACCCCGGCAGAGGCAGAGTGCCAGGGAAGAACTAGGGCCCCGGGGCCTCGATGAGGGGCGGGCCAGGGTTCCGCGCCTGGTGGGCAGGGGCCCGGGCGGGCCGGACCCACGCCCAGGGACCCCGTCTCCCGGGGGGACTCGGGCCTGAGACCTGCCTGGGGGGCTGAGAGTCTTTCTTGGCTCAAACGGCCCCACCCTGCCCCGAGGCGGCAAACCTGCACCGAGACGCTTCTACTCTCTAAAGTCTGGGCTGGACTTCGCGAGAAGGGACTGTGTCCGCTGGGACCCGGGTCCCACAGAGCTCGAACCCCCCTCCCCGTGAAGGCATCCGCGGCCTGTGGTCCTTGCTGTCCGCAAAAGGCATTCACCTGCGGAGAACCTGGGCCCAGGTGAGCGGGACCAGGCCCCACGGCAGGAGCCTAGGGAGGCCACTGGAGCCACGGGGGCCAGGGCGGGGCATTTTCCCGGGTGCTCTCTCGGGTCCCGGGTGCCCTCTCTCGCCCGGGGAGTGCCCACGCCGTCCGCCGTCCCTTGAGCCCCGCAGGACGCCTGCATCCCGCCATAAGCGGCCCACCTCCTCCATGGAGCACGGACACAGGGGGCCGGGGTGCGAGCAACTGGCCCTCGTGGCGGCAAACCCGCAGACCCCTCCGTCCCGTCCCCGCCACTGCGAAGATCCCCCTGTTCTTCCATCCGTAAAGGGGTCCCCCTTTACGGATGGAAGAACAGGGGGGAGGCGCCCAGGAGATGGCTTTTGTCCGAGCCGCGGCCGGGTGGTTTACGGGCCAAGAGGCGGGGCCGCGCAGGCGCAAGCAGGCCCCCCCACCGCAAGCAACCCTCCGGGCAACGTGCCGCCCCCCGCCCCCCCTTGAGATATCAGGCCAGGTTCACAGGGTCCCTGGGCTGGTGTCAGAGTTAACGGAAGCCCTCCCTGCCATCCAGAGGACCGTGCGTTTTCCCGTGGACCACACTTCCCAGCAGCTCTCCCACCCCCGCAGAGGCAGAGTGCCAGGGAAGAACTAGGGACCTGGGGCCGGGAAGAGGGGCCGGCCACGGTTCCGCGCCAGGTGGAGCGGGTCCCGGCGGGCGGGCGGGCGGGCGGGACCCTCGTCCACGGACCTGTTCTCCTGTGGGGAGTCTGGCCTGTGCCCCGCCTGGGAGGCTAAGAGCCTTGCTTCGCCTGCAACGCCCCCACCCTGCCACAAGGCGGCAGACTTGGGCCCAGCCGCTTCAACCCTCCAGTCTGTGCAGAAGCACCCAAAAATGGAGTGAGACCGCTGCGACCTCAGTCCCCCAGAGCTCGAACCCCCACCTCTGTGAGGGAATCGGCGGCCTCCTGTCCTTGGCGTCCGCAAAAGGCATTCACCTGCGGCGAACCAGGGCCTCGGGAGAGCAGGGCCAGGCCCCATGGTAGGAGCCCGGGGGAGGCAACGGCAGCCTCTGCGGCCAGGCCTCGGGCTCTCGCCGGGGCTCTCTCGGGGCACGGGCACCCTCTCTCGCCTAGAGAGTGCCCACGCCGTCCCTGGAGCCCCGCGAGACACCTGCTTCCCGTGATAAGAGGCCCCCTGCCTCCATGGAGCTTGGAACTCTGGGGCCGGGCTGCGGGTCACTGGGCTAAGTGGCTGGAGACGCGCAGACCCCTCCGTCCCGACCGCCCCACTGCGAAGATCCCCCTGTTCCTCCATCCGTAAGGGGGTCGCCCCTTACGGATGGAGGAACAGGGGGGAGGCCCCCAGGAGATGGCATTTGTCAGAGCCGCCGCTGGCCGGTTTCGGGCCAAGACGCGGGACCCGGCAGGCAGAGGGCAGGCAGCCCCACCAGAAGCCTCCCTCGGGGCAACGGGCCCCACCCCGGACATATCAGGCCCGCTTCACAGAGTCCCTGGGGTCCTGTCCGTGGAACTGGAAGCTCTGCCCGCCACCCAGAGGTCCGTTCCTTTTCCCGTGGACCACACTTGCCAGCGCGTCTCCCACCCCGGCAGAGGCAGAGTGCCAGGGAAGAACTAGGGCCCCGGGGCCTCGATGAGGGGCGGGCCAGGGTTCCGCGCCTGGTGGGCAGGGGCCCGGGCGGGCCGGACCCACGCCCAGGGACCCCGTCTCCCGGGGGGACTCGGGCCTGAGACCTGCCTGGGGGGCTGAGAGTCTTTCTTGGCTCAAACGGCCCCACCCTGCCCCGAGGCGGCAAACCTGCACCGAGACGCTTCTACTCTCTAAAGTCTGGGCTGGACTTCGCGAGAAGGGACTGTGTCCGCTGGGACCCGGGTCCCACAGAGCTCGAACCCCCCTCCCCGTGAAGGCATCCGCGGCCTGTGGTCCTTGCTGTCCGCAAAAGGCATTCACCTGCGGAGAACCTGGGCCCAGGCCCCACGGCAGGAGCCTAGGGAGGCCACTGGAGCCACGGGGGCCAGGGCGGGGCATTTTCCCGGGTGCTCTCTCGGGTCCCGGGTGCCCTCTCTCGCCCGGGGAGTGCCCACGCCGTCCCTTGAGCCCCGCAGGACGCCTGCATCCCGCCATAAGCGGCCCACCTCCTCCATGGAGCACGGACACAGGGGGCCGGGGTGCGAGCAACTGGCCTACGTGGCGGCAAACCCGCAGACCCCTCCGTCCCGTCCCCGCCACTGCGAAGATCCCCCTGTTCTTCCATCCGTAAAGGGGTCCCCCTTTACGGATGGAAGAACAGGGGGGAGGCGCCCAGGAGATGGCTTTTGTCCGAGCCGCGGCCGGGTGGTTTACGGGCCAAGAGGCGGGGCCGCGCAGGCGCAAGCAGGCCCCCCCCCCCCCGCAAGCATCCCTCCGGGCAACGTGCCCCCCCCGCCCCCCCTTGAGATATCAGGCCAGGTTCACAGGGTCCCTGGGCTGGTGTCAGAGTTAACGGAAGCCCTCCCTGCCATCCAGAGGACCGTGCGTTTTCCCGTGGACCACACTTCCCAGCAGCTCTCCCACCCCCGCAGAGGCAGAGTGCCAGGGAAGAACTAGGGACCTGGGGCCGGGAAGAGGGGCCGGCCACGGTTCCGCGCCAGGTGGAGCGGGTCCCGGCGGGCGGGCGGGCGGGCGGGACCCTCGTCCACGGACCTGTTCTCCTGTGGGGAGTCTGGCCTGTGCCCCGCCTGGGAGGCTAAGAGCCTTGCTTCGCCTGCAACGCCCCCACCCTGCCACAAGGCGGCAGACTTGGGCCCAGCCGCTTCAACCCTCCAGTCTGTGCAGAAGCACCCCAAAATGGAGTGAGACCGCTGCGACCTCAGTCCCCCAGAGCTCGAACCCCCACCTCTGTGAGGGAATCGGCGGCCTCCTGTCCTTGGCGTCCGCAAGAGGCATTCACCTGCGGCGAACCAGGGCCTCGGGAGAGCAGGGCCAGGCCCCATGGTAGGAGCCCGGGGGAGGCAACGGCAGCCTCTGCGGCCAGGCCTCGGGCTCTCGCCGGGGCTCTCTCGGGGCACGGGCACCCTCTCTCGCCTAGAGAGTGCCCACGCCGTCCCTGGAGCCCCGCGAGACACCTGCTTCCCGTGATAAGAGGCCCCCTGCCTCCATGGAGCTTGGAACTCTGGGGCCGGGCTGCGGGTCACTGGGCTAAGTGGCTGGAGACGCGCAGACCCCTCCGTCCCGACCGCCCCACTGCGAAGATCCCCCTGTTCCTCCATCCGTAAGGGGGTCGCCCCTTACGGATGGAGGAACAGGGGGGAGGCCCCCAGGAGATGGCATTTGTCAGAGCCGCCGCTGGCCGGTTTCGGGCCAAGACGCGGGACCCGGCAGGCAGAGGGCAGGCAGCCCCACCAGAAGCCTCCCTCGGGGCAACGGGCCCCACCCCGGACATATCAGGCCCGCTTCACAGAGTCCCTGGGGTCCTGTCCGTGGAACTGGAAGCTCTGCCCGCCACCCAGAGGTCCGTTCCTTTTCCCGTGGACCACACTTGCCAGCGCGTCTCCCACCCCGGCAGAGGCAGAGTGCCAGGGAAGAACTAGGGCCCCGGGGCCTCGATGAGGGGCGGGCCAGGGTTCCGCGCCTGGTGGGCAGGGGCCCGGGCGGGCCGGACCCACGCCCAGGGACCCCGTCTCCCGGGGGGACTCGGGCCTGAGACCTGCCTGGGGGGCTGAGAGTCTTTCTTGGCTCAAACGGCCCCACCCTGCCCCGAGGCGGCAAACCTGCACCGAGACGCTTCTACTCTCTAAAGTCTGGGCTGGACTTCGCGAGAAGGGACTGTGTCCGCTGGGACCCGGGTCCCACAGAGCTCGAACCCCCCTCCCCGTGAAGGCATCCGCGGCCTGTGGTCCTTGCTGTCCGCAAAAGGCATTCACCTGCGGAGAACCTGGGCCCAGGCCCCACGGCAGGAGCCTAGGGAGGCCACTGGAGCCACGGGGGCCAGGGCGGGGCATTTTCCCGGGTGCTCTCTCGGGTCCCGGGTGCCCTCTCTCGCCCGGGGAGTGCCCACGCCGTCCCTTGAGCCCCGCAGGACGCCTGCATCCCGCCATAAGCGGCCCACCTCCTCCATGGAGCACGGACACAGGGGGCCGGGGTGCGAGCAACTGGCCTACGTGGCGGCAAACCCGCAGACCCCTCCGTCCCGTCCCCGCCACTGCGAAGATCCCCCTGTTCTTCCATCCGTAAAGGGGTCCCCCTTTACGGATGGAAGAACAGGGGGGAGGCGCCCAGGAGATGGCTTTTGTCCGAGCCGCGGCCGGGTGGTTTACGGGCCAAGAGGCGGGGCCGCGCAGGCGCAAGCAGGCCCCCCCACCGCAAGCATCCCTCCGGGCAACGTGCCCCCCCCCGCCCCCCCTTGAGATATCAGGCCAGGTTCACAGGGTCCCTGGGCTGGTGTCAGAGTTAACGGAAGCCCTCCCTGCCATCCAGAGGACCGTGCGTTTTCCCGTGGACCACACTTCCCAGCAGCTCTCCCACCCCCGCAGAGGCAGAGTGCCAGGGAAGAACTAGGGACCTGGGGCCGGGAAGAGGGGCCGGCCACGGTTCCGCGCCAGGTGGAGCGGGTCCCGGCGGGCGGGCGGGCGGGCGGGACCCTCGTCCACGGACCTGTTCTCCTGTGGGGAGTCTGGCCTGTGCCCCGCCTGGGAGGCTAAGAGCCTTGCTTCGCCTGCAACGCCCCCACCCTGCCACAAGGCGGCAGACTTGGGCCCAGCCGCTTCAACCCTCCAGTCTGTGCAGAAGCACCCAAAAATGGAGTGAGACCGCTGCGACCTCAGTCCCCCAGAGCTCGAACCCCCACCTCTGTGAGGGAATCGGCGGCCTCCTGTCCTTGGCGTCCGCAAGAGGCATTCACCTGCGGCGAACCAGGGCCTCGGGAGAGCAGGGCCAGGCCCCATGGTAGGAGCCCGGGGGAGGCAACGGCAGCCTCTGCGGCCAGGCCTCGGGCTCTCGCCGGGGCTCTCTCGGGGCACGGGCACCCTCTCTCGCCTAGAGAGTGCCCACGCCGTCCCTGGAGCCCCGCGAGACACCTGCTTCCCGTGATAAGAGGCCCCCTGCCTCCATGGAGCTTGGAACTCTGGGGCCGGGCTGCGGGTCACTGGGCTAAGTGGCTGGAGACGCGCAGACCCCTCCGTCCCGACCGCCCCACTGCGAAGATCCCCCTGTTCCTCCATCCGTAAGGGGGTCGCCCCTTACGGATGGAGGAACAGGGGGGAGGCCCCCAGGAGATGGCATTTGTCAGAGCCGCCGCTGGCCGGTTTCGGGCCAAGACGCGGGACCCGGCAGGCAGAGGGCAGGCAGCCCCACCAGAAGCCTCCCTCGGGGCAACGGGCCCCACCCCGGACATATCAGGCCCGCTTCACAGAGTCCCTGGGGTCCTGTCCGTGGAACTGGAAGCTCTGCCCGCCACCCAGAGGTCCGTTCCTTTTCCCGTGGACCACACTTGCCAGCGCGTCTCCCACCCCGGCAGAGGCAGAGTGCCAGGGAAGAACTAGGGCCCCGGGGCCTCGATGAGGGGCGGGCCAGGGTTCCGCGCCTGGTGGGCAGGGGCCCGGGCGGGCCGGACCCACGCCCAGGGACCCCGTCTCCCGGGGGGACTCGGGCCTGAGACCTGCCTGGGGGGCTGAGAGTCTTTCTTGGCTCAAACGGCCCCACCCTGCCCCGAGGCGGCAAACCTGCACCGAGACGCTTCTACTCTCTAAAGTCTGGGCTGGACTTCGCGAGAAGGGACTGTGTCCGCTGGGACCCGGGTCCCACAGAGCTCGAACCCCCCTCCCCGTGAAGGCATCCGCGGCCTGTGGTCCTTGCTGTCCGCAAAAGGCATTCACCTGCGGAGAACCTGGGCCCAGGTGGGCGGGACCAGGCCCCACGGCAGGAGCCTAGGGAGGCCACTGGAGCCACGGGGGCCAGGGCGGGGCATTTTCCCCGGGTGCTCTCTCGGGTCCCGGGTGCCCTCTCTCGCCCGGGGAGTGCCCACGCCGTCCCTTGAGCCCCGCAGGACGCCTGCATCCCGCCATAAGCGGCCCACCTCCTCCATGGAGCACGGACACAGGGGGCCGGGGTGCGAGCAACTGGCCTACGTGGCGGCAAACCCGCAGACCCCTCCGTCCCGTCCCCGCCACTGCGAAGATCCCCCTGTTCTTCCATCCGTAAAGGGGTCCCCCTTTACGGATGGAAGAACAGGGGGGAGGCGCCCAGGAGATGGCTTTTGTCCGAGCCGCGGCCGGGTGGTTTACGGGCCAAGAGGCGGGGCCGTGCAGGCGCAAGCAGGCCCCCCCCCCCCCCCGCAAGCATCCCTCCGGGCAACGTGCCCCCCCCGCCCCCCCTTGAGATATCAGGCCAGGTTCACAGGGTCCCTGGGCTGGTGTCAGAGTTAACGGAAGCCCTCCCTGCCATCCAGAGGACCGTGCGTTTTCCCGTGGACCACACTTCCCAGCAGCTCTCCCACCCCCGCAGAGGCAGAGTGCCAGGGAAGAACTAGGGACCTGGGGCCGGGAAGAGGGGCCGGCCACGGTTCCGCGCCAGGTGGAGCGGGTCCCGGCGGGCGGGTGGGCGGGACCCTCGTCCACGGACCGGTCCTCCCGTGGGGAGTCTGGCCCGTGCCCCGCCTGGGAGGCTAAGAGCCTTGCTTCGCCTGCAACGCCCCCACCCTGCCACAAGGCGGCAGACTTGGACCCAGCCGCTTCAGCCCTCCAGTCTGTGCAGAACCACCCAAAAATGGAGTGTGACCGCTGCGACCTCAGTCCCCCAGAGCTCGAACCCCGACCTCTGTGAGGGAATCGGCGGCCTCCTGTCCTTGGCGTCCGCAAAAGGCATTCACCTGCGGTGAACCAGGGCCTCGGGAGAGCAGGGCCAGGCCCCATGGTAGGAGCCCGGGGGAGGCAACGGCAGCCTCTGCGGCCAGGCCTCGGGCTCTCGCCGGGGCTCTCTCGGGGCGCGGGCACCCTCTCTCGCCTAGAGAGTGCCCACGCCGTCCCTTGACCCCAGCGAGACACCTGCTTCCCGTGACAAGAGGCCCCCTGCCTCCATGGAGCTTGGAACTCTGGGGCCGGGCTGCGGGTCACTGGGCTAAGTGGCTGGAAACGCGCAGACCCCTCCGTCCCGACCGCCCCACTGCGAAGATCCCCCTGTTCTTCCATCCGTAAGGGGGTCGCCCCTTACGGATGGAAGAACAGGGGGGAGGCCCCCAGGAGATGGCATTTGTCAGAGCCGCAGCTGGCCGGTTTCGGGCCGAGACGCGGGACCCGGCAGGTAGAGGGCAGGCAGCCCCACCAGAAGCCTCCCTCGGGGCAACGGGCCCCACCCTGGACATCTCAGGCCTGCTTCACAGAGTCCCTGGGGTCCTGTCCGTGGAACTGGAAGCTCTCCCCGCCACCCAGAGGTCCGTTCCTTTGCCCGTGGACCACACTTGCCGGCGCGTCTCCCACCCCGGCAGAGGCAGAGTGCCAAGGGAGAACTAGGGACCCGGGGCCACGATGAGGGGCGGGCCAGGGTTCCGCGCCTGGTGGGCAGGGGCCCGGGCGGTCCGGACCCACGCCCAGGGACCCCGTCTCTCTCCCGGGGGGACTCGGGCCTGAGACCTGCCTGGGGGGCTGAGAGTCTTTCTTGGCTCAAACGGCCCCACCCTGCCCCGAGGCGGCAAACCTGCACCGAGACGCTTCTACTCTCTAAAGTCTGGGCTGGACTTCGCGAGAAGGGACTGTGTCCGCTGGGACCCGGGTCCCACAGAGCTCGAACCCCCCTCCCCGTGAAGGCATCCGCGGCCTGTGGTCCTTGCTGTCCGCAAAAGGCATTCACCTGCGGAGAACCTGGGCCCAGGTGGGCGGGACCAGGCCCCACGGCAGGAGCCTAGGGAGGCCACTGGAGCCACGGGGGCCAGGGCGGGGCATTTTCCCGGGTGCTCTCTCGGGTCCCGGGTGCCCTCTCTCGCCCGGGGAGTGCCCACGCCGTCCCTTGAGCCCCGCAGGACGCCTGCATCCCGCCATAAGCGGCCCACCTCCTCCATGGAGCACGGACACAGGGGGCCGGGGTGCGAGCAACTGGCCTACGTGGCGGCAAACCCGCAGACCCCTCCGTCCCGTCCCCGCCACTGCGAAGATCCCCCTGTTCTTCCATCCGTAAAGGGGTCCCCCTTTACGGATGGAAGAACAGGGGGGAGGCGCCCAGGAGATGGCTTTTGTCCGAGCCGCGGCCGGGTGGTTTACGGGCCAAGAGGCGGGGCCGCGCAGGCGCAAGCAGGCCCCCCCCCCCCGCAAGCATCCCTCCGGGCAACGTGCCCCCCCCGCCCCCCCTTGAGATATCAGGCCAGGTTCACAGGGTCCCTGGGCTGGTGTCAGAGTTAACGGAAGCCCTCCCTGCCATCCAGAGGACCGTGCGTTTTCCCGTGGACCACACTTCCCAGCAGCTCTCCCACCCCCGCAGAGGCAGAGTGCCAGGGAAGAACTAGGGACCTGGGGCCGGGAAGAGGGGCCGGCCACGGTTCCGCGCCAGGTGGAGCGGGTCCCGGCGGGCGGGCGGGCGGGCGGGACCCTCGTCCACGGACCTGTTCTCCTGTGGGGAGTCTGGCCTGTGCCCCGCCTGGGAGGCTAAGAGCCTTGCTTCGCCTGCAACGCCCCCACCCTGCCACAAGGCGGCAGACTTGGGCCCAGCCGCTTCAACCCTCCAGTCTGTGCAGAAGCACCCCAAAATGGAGTGAGACCGCTGCGACCTCAGTCCCCCAGAGCTCGAACCCCCACCTCTGTGAGGGAATCGGCGGCCTCCTGTCCTTGGCGTCCGCAAGAGGCATTCACCTGCGGCGAACCAGGGCCTCGGGAGAGCAGGGCCAGGCCCCATGGTAGGAGCCCGGGGGAGGCAACGGCAGCCTCTGCGGCCAGGCCTCGGGCTCTCGCCGGGGCTCTCTCGGGGCACGGGCACCCTCTCTCGCCTAGAGAGTGCCCACGCCGTCCCTGGAGCCCCGCGAGACACCTGCTTCCCGTGATAAGAGGCCCCCTGCCTCCATGGAGCTTGGAACTCTGGGGCCGGGCTGCGGGTCACTGGGCTAAGTGGCTGGAGACGCGCAGACCCCTCCGTCCCGACCGCCCCACTGCGAAGATCCCCCTGTTCCTCCATCCGTAAGGGGGTCGCCCCTTACGGATGGAGGAACAGGGGGGAGGCCCCCAGGAGATGGCATTTGTCAGAGCCGCCGCTGGCCGGTTTCGGGCCAAGACGCGGGACCCGGCAGGCAGAGGGCAGGCAGCCCCACCAGAAGCCTCCCTCGGGGCAACGGGCCCCACCCCGGACATATCAGGCCCGCTTCACAGAGTCCCTGGGGTCCTGTCCGTGGAACTGGAAGCTCTGCCCGCCACCCAGAGGTCCGTTCCTTTTCCCGTGGACCACACTTGCCAGCGCGTCTCCCACCCCGGCAGAGGCAGAGTGCCAGGGAAGAACTAGGGCCCCGGGGCCTCGATGAGGGGCGGGCCAGGGTTCCGCGCCTGGTGGGCAGGGGCCCGGGCGGGCCGGACCCACGCCCAGGGACCCCGTCTCCCGGGGGGACTCGGGCCTGAGACCTGCCTGGGGGGCTGAGAGTCTTTCTTGGCTCAAACGGCCCCACCCTGCCCCGAGGCGGCAAACCTGCACCGAGACGCTTCTACTCTCTAAAGTCTGGGCTGGACTTCGCGAGAAGGGACTGTGTCCGCTGGGACCCGGGTCCCACAGAGCTCGAACCCCCCTCCCCGTGAAGGCATCCGCGGCCTGTGGTCCTTGCTGTCCGCAAAAGGCATTCACCTGCGGAGAACCTGGGCCCAGGCCCCACGGCAGGAGCCTAGGGAGGCCACTGGAGCCACGGGGGCCAGGGCGGGGCATTTTCCCGGGTGCTCTCTCGGGTCCCGGGTGCCCTCTCTCGCCCGGGGAGTGCCCACGCCGTCCCTTGAGCCCCGCAGGACGCCTGCATCCCGCCATAAGCGGCCCACCTCCTCCATGGAGCACGGACACAGGGGGCCGGGGTGCGAGCAACTGGCCTACGTGGCGGCAAACCCGCAGACCCCTCCGTCCCGTCCCCGCCACTGCGAAGATCCCCCTGTTCTTCCATCCGTAAAGGGGTCCCCCTTTACGGATGGAAGAACAGGGGGGAGGCGCCCAGGAGATGGCTTTTGTCCGAGCCGCGGCCGGGTGGTTTACGGGCCAAGAGGCGGGGCCGCGCAGGCGCAAGCAGGCCCCCCCACCGCAAGCATCCCTCCGGGCAACGTGCCCCCCCCCGCCCCCCCTTGAGATATCAGGCCAGGTTCACAGGGTCCCTGGGCTGGTGTCAGAGTTAACGGAAGCCCTCCCTGCCATCCAGAGGACCGTGCGTTTTCCCGTGGACCACACTTCCCAGCAGCTCTCCCACCCCCGCAGAGGCAGAGTGCCAGGGAAGAACTAGGGACCTGGGGCCGGGAAGAGGGGCCGGCCACGGTTCCGCGCCAGGTGGAGCGGGTCCCGGCGGGCGGGCGGGCGGGCGGGACCCTCGTCCACGGACCTGTTCTCCTGTGGGGAGTCTGGCCTGTGCCCCGCCTGGGAGGCTAAGAGCCTTGCTTCGCCTGCAACGCCCCCACCCTGCCACAAGGCGGCAGACTTGGGCCCAGCCGCTTCAACCCTCCAGTCTGTGCAGAAGCACCCCAAAATGGAGTGAGACCGCTGCGACCTCAGTCCCCCAGAGCTCGAACCCCCACCTCTGTGAGGGAATCGGCGGCCTCCTGTCCTTGGCGTCCGCAAGAGGCATTCACCTGCGGCGAACCAGGGCCTCGGGAGAGCAGGGCCAGGCCCCATGGTAGGAGCCCGGGGGAGGCAACGGCAGCCTCTGCGGCCAGGCCTCGGGCTCTCGCCGGGGCTCTCTCGGGGCACGGGCACCCTCTCTCGCCTAGAGAGTGCCCACGCCGTCCCTGGAGCCCCGCGAGACACCTGCTTCCCGTGATAAGAGGCCCCCTGCCTCCATGGAGCTTGGAACTCTGGGGCCGGGCTGCGGGTCACTGGGCTAAGTGGCTGGAGACGCGCAGACCCCTCCGTCCCGACCGCCCCACTGCGAAGATCCCCCTGTTCCTCCATCCGTAAGGGGGTCGCCCCTTACGGATGGAGGAACAGGGGGGAGGCCCCCAGGAGATGGCATTTGTCAGAGCCGCCGCTGGCCGGTTTCGGGCCAAGACGCGGGACCCGGCAGGCAGAGGGCAGGCAGCCCCACCAGAAGCCTCCCTCGGGGCAACGGGCCCCACCCCGGACATATCAGGCCCGCTTCACAGAGTCCCTGGGGTCCTGTCCGTGGAACTGGAAGCTCTGCCCGCCACCCAGAGGTCCGTTCCTTTTCCCGTGGACCACACTTGCCAGCGCGTCTCCCACCCCGGCAGAGGCAGAGTGCCAGGGAAGAACTAGGGCCCCGGGGCCTCGATGAGGGGCGGGCCAGGGTTCCGCGCCTGGTGGGCAGGGGCCCGGGCGGGCCGGACCCACGCCCAGGGACCCCGTCTCCCGGGGGGACTCGGGCCTGAGACCTGCCTGGGGGGCTGAGAGTCTTTCTTGGCTCAAACGGCCCCACCCTGCCCCGAGGCGGCAAACCTGCACCGAGACGCTTCTACTCTCTAAAGTCTGGGCTGGACTTCGCGAGAAGGGACTGTGTCCGCTGGGACCCGGGTCCCACAGAGCTCGAACCCCCCTCCCCGTGAAGGCATCCGCGGCCTGTGGTCCTTGCTGTCCGCAAAAGGCATTCACCTGCGGAGAACCTGGGCCCAGGTGGGCGGGACCAGGCCCCACGGCAGGAGCCTAGGGAGGCCACTGGAGCCACGGGGGCCAGGGCGGGGCATTTTCCCGGGTGCTCTCTCGGGTCCCGGGTGCCCTCTCTCGCCCGGGGAGTGCCCACGCCGTCCCTTGAGCCCCGCAGGACGCCTGCATCCCGCCATAAGCGGCCCACCTCCTCCATGGAGCACGGACACAGGGGGCCGGGGTGCGAGCAACTGGCCTACGTGGCGGCAAACCCGCAGACCCCTCCGTCCCGTCCCCGCCACTGCGAAGATCCCCCTGTTCTTCCATCCGTAAAGGGGTCCCCCTTTACGGATGGAAGAACAGGGGGGAGGCGCCCAGGAGATGGCTTTTGTCCGAGCCGCGGCCGGGTGGTTTACGGGCCAAGAGGCGGGGCCGCGCAGGCGCAAGCAGGCCCCCCCCCCCCCCCGCAAGCATCCCTCCGGGCAACGTGCCCCCCCCGCCCCCCCTTGAGATATCAGGCCAGGTTCACAGGGTCCCTGGGCTGGTGTCAGAGTTAACGGAAGCCCTCCCTGCCATCCAGAGGACCGTGCGTTTTCCCGTGGACCACACTTCCCAGCAGCTCTCCCACCCCCGCAGAGGCAGAGTGCCAGGGAAGAACTAGGGACCTGGGGCCGGGAAGAGGGGCCGGCCACGGTTCCGCGCCAGGTGGAGCGGGTCCCGGCGGGCGGGCGGGCGGGCGGGACCCTCGTCCACGGACCTGTTCTCCTGTGGGGAGTCTGGCCTGTGCCCCGCCTGGGAGGCTAAGAGCCTTGCTTCGCCTGCAACGCCCCCACCCTGCCACAAGGCGGCAGACTTGGGCCCAGCCGCTTCAACCCTCCAGTCTGTGCAGAAGCACCCCAAAATGGAGTGAGACCGCTGCGACCTCAGTCCCCCAGAGCTCGAACCCCCACCTCTGTGAGGGAATCGGCGGCCTCCTGTCCTTGGCGTCCGCAAGAGGCATTCACCTGCGGCGAACCAGGGCCTCGGGAGAGCAGGGCCAGGCCCCATGGTAGGAGCCCGGGGGAGGCAACGGCAGCCTCTGCGGCCAGGCCTCGGGCTCTCGCCGGGGCTCTCTCGGGGCACGGGCACCCTCTCTCGCCTAGAGAGTGCCCACGCCGTCCCTGGAGCCCCGCGAGACACCTGCTTCCCGTGATAAGAGGCCCCCTGCCTCCATGGAGCTTGGAACTCTGGGGCCGGGCTGCGGGTCACTGGGCTAAGTGGCTGGAGACGCGCAGACCCCTCCGTCCCGACCGCCCCACTGCGAAGATCCCCCTGTTCCTCCATCCGTAAGGGGGTCGCCCCTTACGGATGGAGGAACAGGGGGGAGGCCCCCAGGAGATGGCATTTGTCAGAGCCGCCGCTGGCCGGTTTCGGGCCAAGACGCGGGACCCGGCAGGCAGAGGGCAGGCAGCCCCACCAGAAGCCTCCCTCGGGGCAACGGGCCCCACCCCGGACATATCAGGCCCGCTTCACAGAGTCCCTGGGGTCCTGTCCGTGGAACTGGAAGCTCTGCCCGCCACCCAGAGGTCCGTTCCTTTTCCCGTGGACCACACTTGCCAGCGCGTCTCCCACCCCGGCAGAGGCAGAGTGCCAGGGAAGAACTAGGGCCCCGGGGCCTCGATGAGGGGCGGGCCAGGGTTCCGCGCCTGGTGGGCAGGGGCCCGGGCGGGCCGGACCCACGCCCAGGGACCCCGTCTCCCGGGGGGACTCGGGCCTGAGACCTGCCTGGGGGGCTGAGAGTCTTTCTTGGCTCAAACGGCCCCACCCTGCCCCGAGGCAACAAACCTGCACCGAGACGCTTCTACTCTCTAAAGTCTGGGCTGGACTTCGCGAGAAGGGACTGTGTCCGCTGGGACCCGGGTCCCACAGAGCTCGAACCCCCCTCCCCGTGAAGGCATCCGCGGCCTGTGGTCCTTGCTGTCCGCAAAAGGCATTCACCTGCGGAGAACCTGGGCCCAGGCCCCACGGCAGGAGCCTAGGGAGGCCACTGGAGCCACGGGGGCCAGGGCGGGGCATTTTCCCGGGTGCTCTCTCGGGTCCCGGGTGCCCTCTCTCGCCCGGGGAGTGCCCACGCCGTCCCTTGAGCCCCGCAGGACGCCTGCATCCCGCCATAAGCGGCCCACCTCCTCCATGGAGCACGGACACAGGGGGCCGGGGTGCGAGCAACTGGCCTACGTGGCGGCAAACCCGCAGACCCCTCCGTCCCGTCCCCGCCACTGCGAAGATCCCCCTGTTCTTCCATCCGTAAAGGGGTCCCCCTTTACGGATGGAAGAACAGGGGGGAGGCGCCCAGGAGATGGCTTTTGTCCGAGCCGCGGCCGGGTGGTTTACGGGCCAAGAGGCGGGGCCGCGCAGGCGCAAGCAGGCCCCCCCACCGCAAGCATCCCTCCGGGCAACGTGCCCCCCCCCGCCCCCCCTTGAGATATCAGGCCAGGTTCACAGGGTCCCTGGGCTGGTGTCAGAGTTAACGGAAGCCCTCCCTGCCATCCAGAGGACCGTGCGTTTTCCCGTGGACCACACTTCCCAGCAGCTCTCCCACCCCCGCAGAGGCAGAGTGCCAGGGAAGAACTAGGGACCTGGGGCCGGGAAGAGGGGCCGGCCACGGTTCCGCGCCAGGTGGAGCGGGTCCCGGCGGGCGGGCGGGCGGGCGGGACCCTCGTCCACGGACCTGTTCTCCTGTGGGGAGTCTGGCCTGTGCCCCGCCTGGGAGGCTAAGAGCCTTGCTTCGCCTGCAACGCCCCCACCCTGCCACAAGGCGGCAGACTTGGGCCCAGCCGCTTCAACCCTCCAGTCTGTGCAGAAGCACCCAAAAATGGAGTGAGACCGCTGCGACCTCAGTCCCCCAGAGCTCGAACCCCCACCTCTGTGAGGGAATCGGCGGCCTCCTGTCCTTGGCGTCCGCAAGAGGCATTCACCTGCGGCGAACCAGGGCCTCGGGAGAGCAGGGCCAGGCCCCATGGTAGGAGCCCGGGGGAGGCAACGGCAGCCTCTGCGGCCAGGCCTCGGGCTCTCGCCGGGGCTCTCTCGGGGCACGGGCACCCTCTCTCGCCTAGAGAGTGCCCACGCCGTCCCTGGAGCCCCGCGAGACACCTGCTTCCCGTGATAAGAGGCCCCCTGCCTCCATGGAGCTTGGAACTCTGGGGCCGGGCTGCGGGTCACTGGGCTAAGTGGCTGGAGACGCGCAGACCCCTCCGTCCCGACCGCCCCACTGCGAAGATCCCCCTGTTCCTCCATCCGTAAGGGGGTCGCCCCTTACGGATGGAGGAACAGGGGGGAGGCCCCCAGGAGATGGCATTTGTCAGAGCCGCCGCTGGCCGGTTTCGGGCCAAGACGCGGGACCCGGCAGGCAGAGGGCAGGCAGCCCCACCAGAAGCCTCCCTCGGGGCAACGGGCCCCACCCCGGACATATCAGGCCCGCTTCACAGAGTCCCTGGGGTCCTGTCCGTGGAACTGGAAGCTCTGCCCGCCACCCAGAGGTCCGTTCCTTTTCCCGTGGACCACACTTGCCAGCGCGTCTCCCACCCCGGCAGAGGCAGAGTGCCAGGGAAGAACTAGGGCCCCGGGGCCTCGATGAGGGGCGGGCCAGGGTTCCGCGCCTGGTGGGCAGGGGCCCGGGCGGGCCGGACCCACGCCCAGGGACCCCGTCTCCCGGGGGGACTCGGGCCTGAGACCTGCCTGGGGGGCTGAGAGTCTTTCTTGGCTCAAACGGCCCCACCCTGCCCCGAGGCGGCAAACCTGCACCGAGACGCTTCTACTCTCTAAAGTCTGGGCTGGACTTCGCGAGAAGGGACTGTGTCCGCTGGGACCCGGGTCCCACAGAGCTCGAACCCCCCTCCCCGTGAAGGCATCCGCGGCCTGTGGTCCTTGCTGTCCGCAAAAGGCATTCACCTGCGGAGAACCTGGGCCCAGGTGAGCGGGACCAGGCCCCACGGCAGGAGCCTAGGGAGGCCACTGGAGCCACGGGGGCCAGGGCGGGGCATTTTCCCGGGTGCTCTCTCGGGTCCCGGGTGCCCTCTCTCGCCCGGGGAGTGCCCACGCCGTCCCTTGAGCCCCGCAGGACGCCTGCATCCCGCCATAAGCGGCCCACCTCCTCCATGGAGCACGGACACAGGGGGCCGGGGTGCGAGCAACTGGCCTACGTGGCGGCAAACCCGCAGACCCCTCCGTCCCGTCCCCGCCACTGCGAAGATCCCCCTGTTCTTCCATCCGTAAAGGGGTCCCCCTTTACGGATGGAAGAACAGGGGGGAGGCGCCCAGGAGATGGCTTTTGTCCGAGCCGCGGCCGGGTGGTTTACGGGCCAAGAGGCGGGGCCGCGCAGGCGCAAGCAGGCCCCCCCACCGCAAGCATCCCTCCGGGCAACGTGCCCCCCCCCCGCCCCCCCTTGAGATATCAGGCCAGGTTCACAGGGTCCCTGGGCTGGTGTCAGAGTTAACGGAAGCCCTCCCTGCCATCCAGAGGACCGTGCGTTTTCCCGTGGACCACACTTCCCAGCAGCTCTCCCACCCCCGCAGAGGCAGAGTGCCAGGGAAGAACTAGGGACCTGGGGCCGGGAAGAGGGGCCGGCCACGGTTCCGCGCCAGGTGGAGCGGGTCCCGGCGGGCGGGCGGGCGGGCGGGACCCTCGTCCACGGACCTGTTCTCCTGTGGGGAGTCTGGCCTGTGCCCCGCCTGGGAGGCTAAGAGCCTTGCTTCGCCTGCAACGCCCCCACCCTGCCACAAGGCGGCAGACTTGGGCCCAGCCGCTTCAACCCTCCAGTCTGTGCAGAAGCACCCCAAAATGGAGTGAGACCGCTGCGACCTCAGTCCCCCAGAGCTCGAACCCCCACCTCTGTGAGGGAATCGGCGGCCTCCTGTCCTTGGCGTCCGCAAGAGGCATTCACCTGCGGCGAACCAGGGCCTCGGGAGAGCAGGGCCAGGCCCCATGGTAGGAGCCCGGGGGAGGCAACGGCAGCCTCTGCGGCCAGGCCTCGGGCTCTCGCCGGGGCTCTCTCGGGGCACGGGCACCCTCTCTCGCCTAGAGAGTGCCCACGCCGTCCCTGGAGCCCCGCGAGACACCTGCTTCCCGTGATAAGAGGCCCCCTGCCTCCATGGAGCTTGGAACTCTGGGGCCGGGCTGCGGGTCACTGGGCTAAGTGGCTGGAGACGCGCAGACCCCTCCGTCCCGACCGCCCCACTGCGAAGATCCCCCTGTTCCTCCATCCGTAAGGGGGTCGCCCCTTACGGATGGAGGAACAGGGGGGAGGCCCCCAGGAGATGGCATTTGTCAGAGCCGCCGCTGGCCGGTTTCGGGCCAAGACGCGGGACCCGGCAGGCAGAGGGCAGGCAGCCCCACCAGAAGCCTCCCTCGGGGCAACGGGCCCCACCCCGGACATATCAGGCCCGCTTCACAGAGTCCCTGGGGTCCTGTCCGTGGAACTGGAAGCTCTGCCCGCCACCCAGAGGTCCGTTCCTTTTCCCGTGGACCACACTTGCCAGCGCGTCTCCCACCCCGGCAGAGGCAGAGTGCCAGGGAAGAACTAGGGCCCCGGGGCCTCGATGAGGGGCGGGCCAGGGTTCCGCGCCTGGTGGGCAGGGGCCCGGGCGGGCCGGACCCACGCCCAGGGACCCCGTCTCCCGGGGGGACTCGGGCCTGAGACCTGCCTGGGGGGCTGAGAGTCTTTCTTGGCTCAAACGGCCCCACCCTGCCCCGAGGCAACAAACCTGCACCGAGACGCTTCTACTCTCTAAAGTCTGGGCTGGACTTCGCGAGAAGGGACTGTGTCCGCTGGGACCCGGGTCCCACAGAGCTCGAACCCCCCTCCCCGTGAAGGCATCCGCGGCCTGTGGTCCTTGCTGTCCGCAAAAGGCATTCACCTGCGGAGAACCTGGGCCCAGGTGAGCGGGACCAGGCCCCACGGCAGGAGCCTAGGGAGGCCACTGGAGCCACGGGGGCCAGGGCGGGGCATTTTCCCGGGTGCTCTCTCGGGTCCCGGGTGCCCTCTCTCGCCCGGGGAGTGCCCACGCCGTCCCTTGAGCCCCGCAGGACGCCTGCATCCCGCCATAAGCGGCCCACCTCCTCCATGGAGCACGGACACAGGGGGCCGGGGTGCGAGCAACTGGCCTACGTGGCGGCAAACCCGCAGACCCCTCCGTCCCGTCCCCGCCACTGCGAAGATCCCCCTGTTCTTCCATCCGTAAAGGGGTCCCCCTTTACGGATGGAAGAACAGGGGGGAGGCGCCCAGGAGATGGCTTTTGTCCGAGCCGCGGCCGGGTGGTTTACGGGCCAAGAGGCGGGGCCGCGCAGGCGCAAGCAGGCCCCCCCACCGCAAGCATCCCTCCGGGCAACGTGCCCCCCCCCGCCCCCCCTTGAGATATCAGGCCAGGTTCACAGGGTCCCTGGGCTGGTGTCAGAGTTAACGGAAGCCCTCCCTGCCATCCAGAGGACCGTGCGTTTTCCCGTGGACCACACTTCCCAGCAGCTCTCCCACCCCCGCAGAGGCAGAGTGCCAGGGAAGAACTAGGGACCTGGGGCCGGGAAGAGGGGCCGGCCACGGTTCCGCGCCAGGTGGAGCGGGTCCCGGCGGGCGGGCGGGCGGGCGGGACCCTCGTCCACGGACCTGTTCTCCTGTGGGGAGTCTGGCCTGTGCCCCGCCTGGGAGGCTAAGAGCCTTGCTTCGCCTGCAACGCCCCCACCCTGCCACAAGGCGGCAGACTTGGGCCCAGCCGCTTCAACCCTCCAGTCTGTGCAGAAGCACCCCAAAATGGAGTGAGACCGCTGCGACCTCAGTCCCCCAGAGCTCGAACCCCCACCTCTGTGAGGGAATCGGCGGCCTCCTGTCCTTGGCGTCCGCAAGAGGCATTCACCTGCGGCGAACCAGGGCCTCGGGAGAGCAGGGCCAGGCCCCATGGTAGGAGCCCGGGGGAGGCAACGGCAGCCTCTGCGGCCAGGCCTCGGGCTCTCGCCGGGGCTCTCTCGGGGCACGGGCACCCTCTCTCGCCTAGAGAGTGCCCACGCCGTCCCTGGAGCCCCGCGAGACACCTGCTTCCCGTGATAAGAGGCCCCCTGCCTCCATGGAGCTTGGAACTCTGGGGCCGGGCTGCGGGTCACTGGGCTAAGTGGCTGGAGACGCGCAGACCCCTCCGTCCCGACCGCCCCACTGCGAAGATCCCCCTGTTCCTCCATCCGTAAGGGGGTCGCCCCTTACGGATGGAGGAACAGGGGGGAGGCCCCCAGGAGATGGCATTTGTCAGAGCCGCCGCTGGCCGGTTTCGGGCCAAGACGCGGGACCCGGCAGGCAGAGGGCAGGCAGCCCCACCAGAAGCCTCCCTCGGGGCAACGGGCCCCACCCCGGACATATCAGGCCCGCTTCACAGAGTCCCTGGGGTCCTGTCCGTGGAACTGGAAGCTCTGCCCGCCACCCAGAGGTCCGTTCCTTTTCCCGTGGACCACACTTGCCAGCGCGTCTCCCACCCCGGCAGAGGCAGAGTGCCAGGGAAGAACTAGGGCCCCGGGGCCTCGATGAGGGGCGGGCCAGGGTTCCGCGCCTGGTGGGCAGGGGCCCGGGCGGGCCGGACCCACGCCCAGGGACCCCGTCTCCCGGGGGGACTCGGGCCTGAGACCTGCCTGGGGGGCTGAGAGTCTTTCTTGGCTCAAACGGCCCCACCCTGCCCCGAGGCGGCAAACCTGCACCGAGACGCTTCTACTCTCTAAAGTCTGGGCTGGACTTCGCGAGAAGGGACTGTGTCCGCTGGGACCCGGGTCCCACAGAGCTCGAACCCCCCTCCCCGTGAAGGCATCCGCGGCCTGTGGTCCTTGCTGTCCGCAAAAGGCATTCACCTGCGGAGAACCTGGGCCCAGGCCCCACGGCAGGAGCCTAGGGAGGCCACTGGAGCCACGGGGGCCAGGGCGGGGCATTTTCCCGGGTGCTCTCTCGGGTCCCGGGTGCCCTCTCTCGCCCGGGGAGTGCCCACGCCGTCCCTTGAGCCCCGCAGGACGCCTGCATCCCGCCATAAGCGGCCCACCTCCTCCATGGAGCACGGACACAGGGGGCCGGGGTGCGAGCAACTGGCCTACGTGGCGGCAAACCCGCAGACCCCTCCGTCCCGTCCCCGCCACTGCGAAGATCCCCCTGTTCTTCCATCCGTAAAGGGGTCCCCCTTTACGGATGGAAGAACAGGGGGGAGGCGCCCAGGAGATGGCTTTTGTCCGAGCCGCGGCCGGGTGGTTTACGGGCCAAGAGGCGGGGCCGCGCAGGCGCAAGCAGGCCCCCCCACCGCAAGCATCCCTCCGGGCAACGTGCCCCCCCCCGCCCCCCCTTGAGATATCAGGCCAGGTTCACAGGGTCCCTGGGCTGGTGTCAGAGTTAACGGAAGCCCTCCCTGCCATCCAGAGGACCGTGCGTTTTCCCGTGGACCACACTTCCCAGCAGCTCTCCCACCCCCGCAGAGGCAGAGTGCCAGGGAAGAACTAGGGACCTGGGGCCGGGAAGAGGGGCCGGCCACGGTTCCGCGCCAGGTGGAGCGGGTCCCGGCGGGCGGGCGGGCGGGCGGGACCCTCGTCCACGGACCTGTTCTCCTGTGGGGAGTCTGGCCTGTGCCCCGCCTGGGAGGCTAAGAGCCTTGCTTCGCCTGCAACGCCCCCACCCTGCCACAAGGCGGCAGACTTGGGCCCAGCCGCTTCAACCCTCCAGTCTGTGCAGAAGCACCCCAAAATGGAGTGAGACCGCTGCGACCTCAGTCCCCCAGAGCTCGAACCCCCACCTCTGTGAGGGAATCGGCGGCCTCCTGTCCTTGGCGTCCGCAAGAGGCATTCACCTGCGGCGAACCAGGGCCTCGGGAGAGCAGGGCCAGGCCCCATGGTAGGAGCCCGGGGGAGGCAACGGCAGCCTCTGCGGCCAGGCCTCGGGCTCTCGCCGGGGCTCTCTCGGGGCACGGGCACCCTCTCTCGCCTAGAGAGTGCCCACGCCGTCCCTGGAGCCCCGCGAGACACCTGCTTCCCGTGATAAGAGGCCCCCTGCCTCCATGGAGCTTGGAACTCTGGGGCCGGGCTGCGGGTCACTGGGCTAAGTGGCTGGAGACGCGCAGACCCCTCCGTCCCGACCGCCCCACTGCGAAGATCCCCCTGTTCCTCCATCCGTAAGGGGGTCGCCCCTTACGGATGGAGGAACAGGGGGGAGGCCCCCAGGAGATGGCATTTGTCAGAGCCGCCGCTGGCCGGTTTCGGGCCAAGACGCGGGACCCGGCAGGCAGAGGGCAGGCAGCCCCACCAGAAGCCTCCCTCGGGGCAACGGGCCCCACCCCGGACATATCAGGCCCGCTTCACAGAGTCCCTGGGGTCCTGTCCGTGGAACTGGAAGCTCTGCCCGCCACCCAGAGGTCCGTTCCTTTTCCCGTGGACCACACTTGCCAGCGCGTCTCCCACCCCGGCAGAGGCAGAGTGCCAGGGAAGAACTAGGGCCCCGGGGCCTCGATGAGGGGCGGGCCAGGGTTCCGCGCCTGGTGGGCAGGGGCCCGGGCGGGCCGGACCCACGCCCAGGGACCCCGTCTCCCGGGGGGACTCGGGCCTGAGACCTGCCTGGGGGGCTGAGAGTCTTTCTTGGCTCAAACGGCCCCACCCTGCCCCGAGGCGGCAAACCTGCACCGAGACGCTTCTACTCTCTAAAGTCTGGGCTGGACTTCGCGAGAAGGGACTGTGTCCGCTGGGACCCGGGTCCCACAGAGCTCGAACCCCCCTCCCCGTGAAGGCATCCGCGGCCTGTGGTCCTTGCTGTCCGCAAAAGGCATTCACCTGCGGAGAACCTGGGCCCAGGTGGGCGGGACCAGGCCCCACGGCAGGAGCCTAGGGAGGCCACTGGAGCCACGGGGGCCAGGGCGGGGCATTTTCCCGGGTGCTCTCTCGGGTCCCGGGTGCCCTCTCTCGCCCGGGGAGTGCCCACGCCGTCCCTTGAGCCCCGCAGGACGCCTGCATCCCGCCATAAGCGGCCCACCTCCTCCATGGAGCACGGACACAGGGGGCCGGGGTGCGAGCAACTGGCCTACGTGGCGGCAAACCCGCAGACCCCTCCGTCCCGTCCCCGCCACTGCGAAGATCCCCCTGTTCTTCCATCCGTAAAGGGGTCCCCCTTTACGGATGGAAGAACAGGGGGGAGGCGCCCAGGAGATGGCTTTTGTCCGAGCCGCGGCCGGGTGGTTTACGGGCCAAGAGGCGGGGCCCGCGCAGGCGCAAGCAGGCCCCCCCACCGCAAGCATCCCTCCGGGCAACGTGCCCCCCCCCGCCCCCCCTTGAGATATCAGGCCAGGTTCACAGGGTCCCTGGGCTGGTGTCAGAGTTAACGGAAGCCCTCCCTGCCATCCAGAGGACCGTGCGTTTTCCCGTGGACCACACTTCCCAGCAGCTCTCCCACCCCCGCAGAGGCAGAGTGCCAGGGAAGAACTAGGGACCTGGGGCCGGGAAGAGGGGCCGGCCACGGTTCCGCGCCAGGTGGAGCGGGTCCCGGCGGGCGGGCGGGCGGGCGGGACCCTCGTCCACGGACCTGTTCTCCTGTGGGGAGTCTGGCCTGTGCCCCGCCTGGGAGGCTAAGAGCCTTGCTTCGCCTGCAACGCCCCCACCCTGCCACAAGGCGGCAGACTTGGGCCCAGCCGCTTCAACCCTCCAGTCTGTGCAGAAGCACCCCAAAATGGAGTGAGACCGCTGCGACCTCAGTCCCCCAGAGCTCGAACCCCCACCTCTGTGAGGGAATCGGCGGCCTCCTGTCCTTGGCGTCCGCAAGAGGCATTCACCTGCGGCGAACCAGGGCCTCGGGAGAGCAGGGCCAGGCCCCATGGTAGGAGCCCGGGGGAGGCAACGGCAGCCTCTGCGGCCAGGCCTCGGGCTCTCGCCGGGGCTCTCTCGGGGCACGGGCACCCTCTCTCGCCTAGAGAGTGCCCACGCCGTCCCTGGAGCCCCGCGAGACACCTGCTTCCCGTGATAAGAGGCCCCCTGCCTCCATGGAGCTTGGAACTCTGGGGCCGGGCTGCGGGTCACTGGGCTAAGTGGCTGGAGACGCGCAGACCCCTCCGTCCCGACCGCCCCACTGCGAAGATCCCCCTGTTCCTCCATCCGTAAGGGGGTCGCCCCTTACGGATGGAGGAACAGGGGGGAGGCCCCCAGGAGATGGCATTTGTCAGAGCCGCCGCTGGCCGGTTTCGGGCCAAGACGCGGGACCCGGCAGGCAGAGGGCAGGCAGCCCCACCAGAAGCCTCCCTCGGGGCAACGGGCCCCACCCCGGACATATCAGGCCCGCTTCACAGAGTCCCTGGGGTCCTGTCCGTGGAACTGGAAGCTCTGCCCGCCACCCAGAGGTCCGTTCCTTTTCCCGTGGACCACACTTGCCAGCGCGTCTCCCACCCCGGCAGAGGCAGAGTGCCAGGGAAGAACTAGGGCCCCGGGGCCTCGATGAGGGGCGGGCCAGGGTTCCGCGCCTGGTGGGCAGGGGCCCGGGCGGGCCGGACCCACGCCCAGGGACCCCGTCTCCCGGGGGGACTCGGGCCTGAGACCTGCCTGGGGGGCTGAGAGTCTTTCTTGGCTCAAACGGCCCCACCCTGCCCCGAGGCGGCAAACCTGCACCGAGACGCTTCTACTCTCTAAAGTCTGGGCTGGACTTCGCGAGAAGGGACTGTGTCCGCTGGGACCCGGGTCCCACAGAGCTCGAACCCCCCTCCCCGTGAAGGCATCCGCGGCCTGTGGTCCTTGCTGTCCGCAAAAGGCAT
Source organism: Desmodus rotundus (assembly GCF_022682495.2). Lineage (NCBI taxonomy): Eukaryota > Metazoa > Chordata > Mammalia > Chiroptera > Phyllostomidae > Desmodus > Desmodus rotundus. The sequence goes on along the minus strand of NW_026527219.1, from coordinate 85,882 downwards.
TCACCTGCGGAGAACCTGGGCCCAGGTGGGCGGGACCAGGCCCCACGGCAGGAGCCTAGGGAGGCCACTGGAGCCACGGGGGCCAGGGCGGGGCATTTTCCCGGGTGCTCTCTCGGGTCCCGGGTGCCCTCTCTCGCCCGGGGAGTGCCCACGCCGTCCCTTGAGCCCCGCAGGACGCCTGCATCCCGCCATAAGCGGCCCACCTCCTCCATGGAGCACGGACACAGGGGGCCGGGGTGCGAGCAACTGGCCTACGTGGCGGCAAACCCGCAGACCCCTCCGTCCCGTCCCCGCCACTGCGAAGATCCCCCTGTTCTTCCATCCGTAAAGGGGTCCCCCTTTACGGATGGAAGAACAGGGGGGAGGCGCCCAGGAGATGGCTTTTGTCCGAGCCGCGGCCGGGTGGTTTACGGGCCAAGAGGCGGGGCCGCGCAGGCGCAAGCAGGCCCCCCCACCGCAAGCATCCCTCCGGGCAACGTGCCCCCCCCCCCGCCCCCCCTTGAGATATCAGGCCAGGTTCACAGGGTCCCTGGGCTGGTGTCAGAGTTAACGGAAGCCCTCCCTGCCATCCAGAGGACCGTGCGTTTTCCCGTGGACCACACTTCCCAGCAGCTCTCCCACCCCCGCAGAGGCAGAGTGCCAGGGAAGAACTAGGGACCTGGGGCCGGGAAGAGGGGCCGGCCACGGTTCCGCGCCAGGTGGAGCGGGTCCCGGCGGGCGGGCGGGCGGGCGGGACCCTCGTCCACGGACCTGTTCTCCTGTGGGGAGTCTGGCCTGTGCCCCGCCTGGGAGGCTAAGAGCCTTGCTTCGCCTGCAACGCCCCCACCCTGCCACAAGGCGGCAGACTTGGGCCCAGCCGCTTCAACCCTCCAGTCTGTGCAGAAGCACCCAAAAATGGAGTGAGACCGCTGCGACCTCAGTCCCCCAGAGCTCGAACCCCCACCTCTGTGAGGGAATCGGCGGCCTCCTGTCCTTGGCGTCCGCAAAAGGCATTCACCTGCGGCGAACCAGGGCCTCGGGAGAGCAGGGCCAGGCCCCATGGTAGGAGCCCGGGGGAGGCAACGGCAGCCTCTGCGGCCAGGCCTCGGGCTCTCGCCGGGGCTCTCTCGGGCACGGGCACCCTCTCTCGCCTAGAGAGTGCCCACGCCGTCCCTGGAGCCCCGCGAGACACCTGCTTCCCGTGATAAGAGGCCCCCTGCCTCCATGGAGCTTGGAACTCTGGGGCCGGGCTGCGGGTCACTGGGCTAAGTGGCTGGAGACGCGCAGACCCCTCCGTCCCGACCGCCCCACTGCGAAGATCCCCCTGTTCCTCCATCCGTAAGGGGGTCGCCCCTTACGGATGGAGGAACAGGGGGGAGGCCCCCAGGAGATGGCATTTGTCAGAGCCGCCGCTGGCCGGTTTCGGGCCAAGACGCGGGACCCGGCAGGCAGAGGGCAGGCAGCCCCACCAGAAGCCTCCCTCGGGGCAACGGGCCCCACCCCGGACATATCAGGCCCGCTTCACAGAGTCCCTGGGGTCCTGTCCGTGGAACTGGAAGCTCTGCCCGCCACCCAGAGGTCCGTTCCTTTTCCCGTGGACCACACTTGCCAGCGCGTCTCCCACCCCGGCAGAGGCAGAGTGCCAGGGAAGAACTAGGGCCCCGGGGCCTCGATGAGGGGCGGGCCAGGGTTCCGCTCCTGGTGGGCAGGGGCCCGGGCGGGCCGGACCCACGCCCAGGGACCCCGTCTCCCGGGGGGACTCGGGCCTGAGACCTGCCTGGGGGGCTGAGAGTCTTTCTTGGCTCAAACGGCCCCACCCTGCCCCGAGGCGGCAAACCTGCACCGAGACGCTTCTACTCTCTAAAGTCTGGGCTGGACTTCGCGAGAAGGGACTGTGTCCGCTGGGACCCGGGTCCCACAGAGCTCGAACCCCCCTCCCCGTGAAGGCATCCGCGGCCTGTGGTCCTTGCTGTCCGCAAAAGGCATTCACCTGCGGAGAACCTGGGCCCAGGTGGGCGGGACCAGGCCCCACGGCAGGAGCCTAGGGAGGCCACTGGAGCCACGGGGGCCAGGGCGGGGCATTTTCCCGGGTGCTCTCTCGGGTCCCGGGTGCCCTCTCTCGCCCGGGGAGTGCCCACGCCGTCCCTTGAGCCCCGCAGGACGCCTGCATCCCGCCATAAGCGGCCCACCTCCTCCATGGAGCACGGACACAGGGGGCCGGGGTGCGAGCAACTGGCCTACGTGGCGGCAAACCCGCAGACCCCTCCGTCCCGTCCCCGCCACTGCGAAGATCCCCCTGTTCTTCCATCCGTAAAGGGGTCCCCCTTTACGGATGGAAGAACAGGGGGGAGGCGCCCAGGAGATGGCTTTTGTCCGAGCCGCGGCCGGGTGGTTTACGGGCCAAGAGGCGGGGCCGCGCAGGCGCAAGCAGGCCCCCCCACCGCAAGCATCCCTCCGGGCAACGTGCCCCCCCCCCCGCCCCCCCTTGAGATATCAGGCCAGGTTCACAGGGTCCCTGGGCTGGTGTCAGAGTTAACGGAAGCCCTCCCTGCCATCCAGAGGACCGTGCGTTTTCCCGTGGACCACACTTCCCAGCAGCTCTCCCACCCCCGCAGAGGCAGAGTGCCAGGGAAGAACTAGGGACCTGGGGCCGGGAAGAGGGGCCGGCCACGGTTCCGCGCCAGGTGGAGCGGGTCCCGGCGGGCGGGCGGGCGGGCGGGACCCTCGTCCACGGACCTGTTCTCCTGTGGGGAGTCTGGCCTGTGCCCCGCCTGGGAGGCTAAGAGCCTTGCTTCGCCTGCAACGCCCCCACCCTGCCACAAGGCGGCAGACTTGGGCCCAGCCGCTTCAACCCTCCAGTCTGTGCAGAAGCACCCAAAAATGGAGTGAGACCGCTGCGACCTCAGTCCCCCAGAGCTCGAACCCCCACCTCTGTGAGGGAATCGGCGGCCTCCTGTCCTTGGCGTCCGCAAAAGGCATTCACCTGCGGCGAACCAGGGCCTCGGGAGAGCAGGGCCAGGCCCCATGGTAGGAGCCCGGGGGAGGCAACGGCAGCCTCTGCGGCCAGGCCTCGGGCTCTCGCCGGGGCTCTCTCGGGGCACGGGCACCCTCTCTCGCCTAGAGAGTGCCCACGCCGTCCCTGGAGCCCCGCGAGACACCTGCTTCCCGTGATAAGAGGCCCCCTGCCTCCATGGAGCTTGGAACTCTGGGGCCGGGCTGCGGGTCACTGGGCTAAGTGGCTGGAGACGCGCAGACCCCTCCGTCCCGACCGCCCCACTGCGAAGATCCCCCTGTTCCTCCATCCGTAAGGGGGTCGCCCCTTACGGATGGAGGAACAGGGGGGAGGCCCCCAGGAGATGGCATTTGTCAGAGCCGCCGCTGGCCGGTTTCGGGCCAAGACGCGGGACCCGGCAGGCTGAGGGCAGGCAGCCCCACCAGAAGCCTCCCTCGGGGCAACGGGCCCCACCCCGGACATATCAGGCCCGCTTCACAGAGTCCCTGGGGTCCTGTCCGTGGAACTGGAAGCTCTGCCCGCCACCCAGAGGTCCGTTCCTTTTCCCGTGGACCACACTTGCCAGCGCGTCTCCCACCCCGGCAGAGGCAGAGTGCCAGGGAAGAACTAGGGCCCCGGGGCCTCGATGAGGGGCGGGCCAGGGTTCCGCGCCTGGTGGGCAGGGGCCCGGGCGGGCCGGACCCACGCCCAGGGACCCCGTCTCCCGGGGGGACTCGGGCCTGAGACCTGCCTGGGGGGCTGAGAGTCTTTCTTGGCTCAAACGGCCCCACCCTGCCCCGAGGCGGCAAACCTGCACCGAGACGCTTCTACTCTCTAAAGTCTGGGCTGGACTTCGCGAGAAGGGACTGTGTCCGCTGGGACCCGGGTCCCACAGAGCTCGAACCCCCCTCCCCGTGAAGGCATCCGCGGCCTGTGGTCCTTGCTGTCCGCAAAAGGCATTCACCTGCGGAGAACCTGGGCCCAGGTGGGCGGGACCAGGCCCCACGGCAGGAGCCTAGGGAGGCCACTGGAGCCACGGGGGCCAGGGCGGGGCATTTTCCCGGGTGCTCTCTCGGGTCCCGGGTGCCCTCTCTCGCCCGGGGAGTGCCCACGCCGTCCCTTGAGCCCCGCAGGACGCCTGCATCCCGCCATAAGCGGCCCACCTCCTCCATGGAGCACGGACACAGGGGGCCGGGGTGCGAGCAACTGGCCTACGTGGCGGCAAACCCGCAGACCCCTCCGTCCCGTCCCCGCCACTGCGAAGATCCCCCTGTTCTTCCATCCGTAAAGGGGTCCCCCTTTACGGATGGAAGAACAGGGGGGAGGCGCCCAGGAGATGGCTTTTGTCCGAGCCGCGGCCGGGTGGTTTACGGGCCAAGAGGCGGGGCCGCGCAGGCGCAAGCAGGCCCCCCCACCGCAAGCATCCCTCCGGGCAACGTGCCCCCCCCCCGCCCCCCCTTGAGATATCAGGCCAGGTTCACAGGGTCCCTGGGCTGGTGTCAGAGTTAACGGAAGCCCTCCCTGCCATCCAGAGGACCGTGCGTTTTCCCGTGGACCACACTTCCCAGCAGCTCTCCCACCCCCGCAGAGGCAGAGTGCCAGGGAAGAACTAGGGACCTGGGGCCGGGAAGAGGGGCCGGCCACGGTTCCGCGCCAGGTGGAGCGGGTCCCGGCGGGCGGGCGGGCGGGCGGGACCCTCGTCCACGGACCTGTTCTCCTGTGGGGAGTCTGGCCTGTGCCCCGCCTGGGAGGCTAAGAGCCTTGCTTCGCCTGCAACGCCCCCACCCTGCCACAAGGCGGCAGACTTGGGCCCAGCCGCTTCAACCCTCCAGTCTGTGCAGAAGCACCCAAAAATGGAGTGAGACCGCTGCGACCTCAGTCCCCCAGAGCTCGAACCCCCACCTCTGTGAGGGAATCGGCGGCCTCCTGTCCTTGGCGTCCGCAAAAGGCATTCACCTGCGGCGAACCAGGGCCTCGGGAGAGCAGGGCCAGGCCCCATGGTAGGAGCCCGGGGGAGGCAACGGCAGCCTCTGCGGCCAGGCCTCGGGCTCTCGCCGGGGCTCTCTCGGGGCACGGGCACCCTCTCTCGCCTAGAGAGTGCCCACGCCGTCCCTGGAGCCCCGCGAGACACCTGCTTCCCGTGATAAGAGGCCCCCTGCCTCCATGGAGCTTGGAACTCTGGGGCCGGGCTGCGGGTCACTGGGCTAAGTGGCTGGAGACGCGCAGACCCCTCCGTCCCGACCGCCCCACTGCGAAGATCCCCCTGTTCCTCCATCCGTAAGGGGGTCGCCCCTTACGGATGGAGGAACAGGGGGGAGTTCCCCAGGAGATGGCATTTGTCAGAGCCGCCGCTGGCCGGTTTCGGGCCAAGACGCGGGACCCGGCAGGCAGAGGGCAGGCAGCCCCACCAGAAGCCTCCCTCGGGGCAACGGGCCCCACCCCGGACATATCAGGCCCGCTTCACAGAGTCCCTGGGGTCCTGTCCGTGGAACTGGAAGCTCTGCCCGCCACCCAGAGGTCCGTTCCTTTTCCCGTGGACCACACTTGCCAGCGCGTCTCCCACCCCGGCAGAGGCAGAGTGCCAGGGAAGAACTAGGGCCCCGGGGCCTCGATGAGGGGCGGGCCAGGGTTCCGCGCCTGGTGGGCAGGGGCCCGGGCGGGCCGGACCCACGCCCAGGGACCCCGTCTCCCGGGGGGACTCGGGCCTGAGACCTGCCTGGGGGGCTGAGAGTCTTTCTTGGCTCAAACGGCCCCACCCTGCCCCGAGGCGGCAAACCTGCACCGAGACGCTTCTACTCTCTAAAGTCTGGGCTGGACTTCGCGAGAAGGGACTGTGTCCGCTGGGACCCGGGTCCCACAGAGCTCGAACCCCCCTCCCCGTGAAGGCATCCGCGGCCTGTGGTCCTTGCTGTCCGCAAAAGGCATTCACCTGCGGAGAACCTGGGCCCAGGTGGGCGGGACCAGGCCCCACGGCAGGAGCCTAGGGAGGCCACTGGAGCCACGGGGGCCAGGGCGGGGCATTTTCCCGGGTGCTCTCTCGGGTCCCGGGTGCCCTCTCTCGCCCGGGGAGTGCCCACGCCGTCCCTTGAGCCCCGCAGGACGCCTGCATCCCGCCATAAGCGGCCCACCTCCTCCATGGAGCACGGACACAGGGGGCCGGGGTGCGAGCAACTGGCCTACGTGGCGGCAAACCCGCAGACCCCTCCGTCCCGTCCCCGCCACTGCGAAGATCCCCCTGTTCTTCCATCCGTAAAGGGGTCCCCCTTTACGGATGGAAGAACAGGGGGGAGGCGCCCAGGAGATGGCTTTTGTCCGAGCCGCGGCCGGGTGGTTTACGGGCCAAGAGGCGGGGCCGCGCAGGCGCAAGCAGGCCCCCCCACCGCAAGCATCCCTCCGGGCAACGTGCCCCCCCCCCGCCCCCCCTTGAGATATCAGGCCAGGTTCACAGGGTCCCTGGGCTGGTGTCAGAGTTAACGGAAGCCCTCCCTGCCATCCAGAGGACCGTGCGTTTTCCCGTGGACCACACTTCCCAGCAGCTCTCCCACCCCCGCAGAGGCAGAGTGCCAGGGAAGAACTAGGGACCTGGGGCCGGGAAGAGGGGCCGGCCACGGTTCCGCGCCAGGTGGAGCGGGTCCCGGCGGGCGGGCGGGCGGGCGGGACCCTCGTCCACGGACCTGTTCTCCTGTGGGGAGTCTGGCCTGTGCCCCGCCTGGGAGGCTAAGAGCCTTGCTTCGCCTGCAACGCCCCCACCCTGCCACAAGGCGGCAGACTTGGGCCCAGCCGCTTCAACCCTCCAGTCTGTGCAGAAGCACCCAAAAATGGAGTGAGACCGCTGCGACCTCAGTCCCCCAGAGCTCGAACCCCCACCTCTGTGAGGGAATCGGCGGCCTCCTGTCCTTGGCGTCCGCAAAAGGCATTCACCTGCGGCGAACCAGGGCCTCGGGAGAGCAGGGCCAGGCCCCATGGTAGGAGCCCGGGGGAGGCAACGGCAGCCTCTGCGGCCAGGCCTCGGGCTCTCGCCGGGGCTCTCTCGGGGCACGGGCACCCTCTCTCGCCTAGAGAGTGCCCACGCCGTCCCTGGAGCCCCGCGAGACACCTGCTTCCCGTGATAAGAGGCCCCCTGCCTCCATGGAGCTTGGAACTCTGGGGCCGGGCTGCGGGTCACTGGGCTAAGTGGCTGGAGACGCGCAGACCCCTCCGTCCCGACCGCCCCACTGCGAAGATCCCCCTGTTCCTCCATCCGTAAGGGGGTCGCCCATTACGGATGGAGGAACAGGGGGGAGTTCCCCAGGAGATGGCATTTGTCAGAGCCGCCGCTGGCCGGTTTCGGGCCAAGACGCGGGACCCGGCAGGCAGAGGGCAGGCAGCCCCACCAGAAGCCTCCCTCGGGGCAACGGGCCCCACCCCGGACATATCAGGCCCGCTTCACAGAGTCCCTGGGGTCCTGTCCGTGGAACTGGAAGCTCTGCCCGCCACCCAGAGGTCCGTTCCTTTTCCCGTGGACCACACTTGCCAGCGCGTCTCCCACCCCGGCAGAGGCAGAGTGCCAGGGAAGAACTAGGGCCCCGGGGCCTCGATGAGGGGCGGGCCAGGGTTCCGCGCCTGGTGGGCAGGGGCCCGGGCGGGCCGGACCCACGCCCAGGGACCCCGTCTCCCGGGGGGACTCGGGCCTGAGACCTGCCTGGGGGGCTGAGAGTCTTTCTTGGCTCAAACGGCCCCACCCTGCCCCGAGGCGGCAAACCTGCACCGAGACGCTTCTACTCTCTAAAGTCTGGGCTGGACTTCGCGAGAAGGGACTGTGTCCGCTGGGACCCGGGTCCCACAGAGCTCGAACCCCCCTCCCCGTGAAGGCATCCGCGGCCTGTGGTCCTTGCTGTCCGCAAAAGGCATTCACCTGCGGAGAACCTGGGCCCAGGTGGGCGGGACCAGGCCCCACGGCAGGAGCCTAGGGAGGCCACTGGAGCCACGGGGGCCAGGGCGGGGCATTTTCCCGGGTGCTCTCTCGGGTCCCGGGTGCCCTCTCTCGCCCGGGGAGTGCCCACGCCGTCCCTTGAGCCCCGCAGGACGCCTGCATCCCGCCATAAGCGGCCCACCTCCTCCATGGAGCACGGACACAGGGGGCCGGGGTGCGAGCAACTGGCCTACGTGGCGGCAAACCCGCAGACCCCTCCGTCCCGTCCCCGCCACTGCGAAGATCCCCCTGTTCTTCCATCCGTAAAGGGGTCCCCCTTTACGGATGGAAGAACAGGGGGGAGGCGCCCAGGAGATGGCTTTTGTCCGAGCCGCGGCCGGGTGGTTTACGGGCCAAGAGGCGGGGCCGCGCAGGCGCAAGCAGGCCCCCCCACCGCAAGCATCCCTCCGGGCAACGTGCCCCCCCCCCCGCCCCCCCTTGAGATATCAGGCCAGGTTCACAGGGTCCCTGGGCTGGTGTCAGAGTTAACGGAAGCCCTCCCTGCCATCCAGAGGACCGTGCGTTTTCCCGTGGACCACACTTCCCAGCAGCTCTCCCACCCCCGCAGAGGCAGAGTGCCAGGGAAGAACTAGGGACCTGGGGCCGGGAAGAGGGGCCGGCCACGGTTCCGCGCCAGGTGGAGCGGGTCCCGGCGGGCGGGCGGGCGGGCGGGACCCTCGTCCACGGACCTGTTCTCCTGTGGGGAGTCTGGCCTGTGCCCCGCCTGGGAGGCTAAGAGCCTTGCTTCGCCTGCAACGCCCCCACCCTGCCACAAGGCGGCAGACTTGGGCCCAGCCGCTTCAACCCTCCAGTCTGTGCAGAAGCACCCAAAAATGGAGTGAGACCGCTGCGACCTCAGTCCCCCAGAGCTCGAACCCCCACCTCTGTGAGGGAATCGGCGGCCTCCTGTCCTTGGCGTCCGCAAAAGGCATTCACCTGCGGCGAACCAGGGCCTCGGGAGAGCAGGGCCAGGCCCCATGGTAGGAGCCCGGGGGAGGCAACGGCAGCCTCTGCGGCCAGGCCTCGGGCTCTCGCCGGGGCTCTCTCGGGGCACGGGCACCCTCTCTCGCCTAGAGAGTGCCCACGCCGTCCCTGGAGCCCCGCGAGACACCTGCTTCCCGTGATAAGAGGCCCCCTGCCTCCATGGAGCTTGGAACTCTGGGGCCGGGCTGCGGGTCACTGGGCTAAGTGGCTGGAGACGCGCAGACCCCTCCGTCCCGACCGCCCCACTGCGAAGATCCCCCTGTTCCTCCATCCGTAAGGGGGTCGCCCCTTACGGATGGAGGAACAGGGGGGAGTTCCCCAGGAGATGGCATTTGTCAGAGCCGCCGCTGGCCGGTTTCGGGCCAAGACGCGGGACCCGGCAGGCAGAGGGCAGGCAGCCCCACCAGAAGCCTCCCTCGGGGCAACGGGCCCCACCCCGGACATATCAGGCCCGCTTCACAGAGTCCCTGGGGTCCTGTCCGTGGAACTGGAAGCTCTGCCCGCCACCCAGAGGTCCGTTCCTTTTCCCGTGGACCACACTTGCCAGCGCGTCTCCCACCCCGGCAGAGGCAGAGTGCCAGGGAAGAACTAGGGCCCCGGGGCCTCGATGAGGGGCGGGCCAGGGTTCCGCGCCTGGTGGGCAGGGGCCCGGGCGGGCCGGACCCACGCCCAGGGACCCCGTCTCCCGGGGGGACTCGGGCCTGAGACCTGCCTGGGGGGCTGAGAGTCTTTCTTGGCTCAAACGGCCCCACCCTGCCCCGAGGCGGCAAACCTGCACCGAGACGCTTCTACTCTCTAAAGTCTGGGCTGGACTTCGCGAGAAGGGACTGTGTCCGCTGGGACCCGGGTCCCACAGAGCTCGAACCCCCCTCCCCGTGAAGGCATCCGCGGCCTGTGGTCCTTGCTGTCCGCAAAAGGCATTCACCTGCGGAGAACCTGGGCCCAGGTGGGCGGGACCAGGCCCCACGGCAGGAGCCTAGGGAGGCCACTGGAGCCACGGGGGCCAGGGCGGGGCATTTTCCCGGGTGCTCTCTCGGGTCCCGGGTGCCCTCTCTCGCCCGGGGAGTGCCCACGCCGTCCCTTGAGCCCCGCAGGACGCCTGCATCCCGCCATAAGCGGCCCACCTCCTCCATGGAGCACGGACACAGGGGGCCGGGGTGCGAGCAACTGGCCTACGTGGCGGCAAACCCGCAGACCCCTCCGTCCCGTCCCCGCCACTGCGAAGATCCCCCTGTTCTTCCATCCGTAAAGGGGTCCCCCTTTACGGATGGAAGAACAGGGGGGAGGCGCCCAGGAGATGGCTTTTGTCCGAGCCGCGGCCGGGTGGTTTACGGGCTAAGAGGCGGGGCCGCGCAGGCGCAAGCAGGCCCCCCCACCGCAAGCATCCCTCCGGGCAACGTGCCCCCCCCCGCCCCCCCTTGAGATATCAGGCCAGGTTCACAGGGTCCCTGGGCTGGTGTCAGAGTTAACGGAAGCCCTCCCTGCCATCCAGAGGACCGTGCGTTTTCCCGTGGACCACACTTCCCAGCAGCTCTCCCACCCCCGCAGAGGCAGAGTGCCAGGGAAGAACTAGGGACCTGGGGCCGGGAAGAGGGGCCGGCCACGGTTCCGCGCCAGGTGGAGCGGGTCCCGGCGGGCGGGCGGGCGGGCGGGACCCTCGTCCACGGACCTGTTCTCCTGTGGGGAGTCTGGCCTGTGCCCCGCCTGGGAGGCTAAGAGCCTTGCTTCGCCTGCAACGCCCCCACCCTGCCACAAGGCGGCAGACTTGGGCCCAGCCGCTTCAACCCTCCAGTCTGTGCAGAAGCACCCAAAAATGGAGTGAGACCGCTGCGACCTCAGTCCCCCAGAGCTCGAACCCCCACCTCTGTGAGGGAATCGGCGGCCTCCTGTCCTTGGCGTCCGCAAAAGGCATTCACCTGCGGCGAACCAGGGCCTCGGGAGAGCAGGGCCAGGCCCCATGGTAGGAGCCCGGGGGAGGCAACGGCAGCCTCTGCGGCCAGGCCTCGGGCTCTCGCCGGGGCTCTCTCGGGGCACGGGCACCCTCTCTCGCCTAGAGAGTGCCCACGCCGTCCCTGGAGCCCCGCGAGACACCTGCTTCCCGTGATAAGAGGCCCCCTGCCTCCATGGAGCTTGGAACTCTGGGGCCGGGCTGCGGGTCACTGGGCTAAGTGGCTGGAGACGCGCAGACCCCTCCGTCCCGACCGCCCCACTGCGAAGATCCCCCTGTTCCTCCATCCGTAAGGGGGTCGCCCCTTACGGATGGAGGAACAGGGGGGAGGCCCCCAGGAGATGGCATTTGTCAGAGCCGCCGCTGGCCGGTTTCGGGCCAAGACGCGGGACCCGGCAGGCAGAGGGCAGGCAGCCCCACCAGAAGCCTCCCTCGGGGCAACGGGCCCCACCCCGGACATATCAGGCCCGCTTCACAGAGTCCCTGGGGTCCTGTCCGTGGAACTGGAAGCTCTGCCCGCCACCCAGAGGTCCGTTCCTTTTCCCGTGGACCACACTTGCCAGCGCGTCTCCCACCCCGGCAGAGGCAGAGTGCCAGGGAAGAACTAGGGCCCCGGGGCCTCGATGAGGGGCGGGCCAGGGTTCCGCGCCTGGTGGGCAGGGGCCCGGGCGGGCCGGACCCACGCCCAGGGACCCCGTCTCCCGGGGGGACTCGGGCCTGAGACCTGCCTGGGGGGCTGAGAGTCTTTCTTGGCTCAAACGGCCCCACCCTGCCCCGAGGCGGCAAACCTGCACCGAGACGCTTCTACTCTCTAAAGTCTGGGCTGGACTTCGCGAGAAGGGACTGTGTCCGCTGGGACCCGGGTCCCACAGAGCTCGAACCCCCCTCCCCGTGAAGGCATCCGCGGCCTGTGGTCCTTGCTGTCCGCAAAAGGCATTCACCTGCGGAGAACCTGGGCCCAGGCCCCACGGCAGGAGCCTAGGGAGGCCACTGGAGCCACGGGGGCCAGGGCGGGGCATTTTCCCGGGTGCTCTCTCGGGTCCCGGGTGCCCTCTCTCGCCCGGGGAGTGCCCACGCCGTCCCTTGAGCCCCGCAGGACGCCTGCATCCCGCCATAAGCGGCCCACCTCCTCCATGGAGCACGGACACAGGGGGCCGGGGTGCGAGCAACTGGCCTACGTGGCGGCAAACCCGCAGACCCCTCCGTCCCGTCCCCGCCACTGCGAAGATCCCCCTGTTCTTCCATCCGTAAAGGGGTCCCCCTTTACGGATGGAAGAACAGGGGGGAGGCGCCCAGGAGATGGCTTTTGTCCGAGCCGCGGCCGGGTGGTTTACGGGCCAAGAGGCGGGGCCGCGCAGGCGCAAGCAGGCCCCCCCACCGCAAGCATCCCTCCGGGCAACGTGCCCCCCCCCGCCCCCCCTTGAGATATCAGGCCAGGTTCACAGGGTCCCTGGGCTGGTGTCAGAGTTAACGGAAGCCCTCCCTGCCATCCAGAGGACCGTGCGTTTTCCCGTGGACCACACTTCCCAGCAGCTCTCCCACCCCCGCAGAGGCAGAGTGCCAGGGAAGAACTAGGGACCTGGGGCCGGGAAGAGGGGCCGGCCACGGTTCCGCGCCAGGTGGAGCGGGTCCCGGCGGGCGGGCGGGCGGGCGGGACCCTCGTCCACGGACCTGTTCTCCTGTGGGGAGTCTGGCCTGTGCCCCGCCTGGGAGGCTAAGAGCCTTGCTTCGCCTGCAACGCCCCCACCCTGCCACAAGGCGGCAGACTTGGGCCCAGCCGCTTCAACCCTCCAGTCTGTGCAGAAGCACCCAAAAATGGAGTGAGACCGCTGCGACCTCAGTCCCCCAGAGCTCGAACCCCCACCTCTGTGAGGGAATCGGCGGCATCCTGTCCTTGGCGTCCGCAAGAGGCATTCACCTGCGGCGAACCAGGGCCTCGGGAGAGCAGGGCCAGGCCCCATGGTAGGAGCCCGGGGGAGGCAACGGCAGCCTCTGCGGCCAGGCCTCGGGCTCTCGCCGGGGCTCTCTCGGGGCACGGGCACCCTCTCTCGCCTAGAGAGTGCCCACGCCGTCCCTGGAGCCCCGCGAGACACCTGCTTCCCGTGATAAGAGGCCCCCTGCCTCCATGGAGCTTGGAACTCTGGGGCCGGGCTGCGGGTCACTGGGCTAAGTGGCTGGAGACGCGCAGACCCCTCCGTCCCGACCGCCCCACTGCGAAGATCCCCCTGTTCCTCCATCCGTAAGGGGGTCGCCCCTTACGGATGGAGGAACAGGGGGGAGGCCCCCAGGAGATGGCATTTGTCAGAGCCGCCGCTGGCCGGTTTCGGGCCAAGACGCGGGACCCGGCAGGCAGAGGGCAGGCAGCCCCACCAGAAGCCTCCCTCGGGGCAACGGGCCCCACCCCGGACATATCAGGCCCGCTTCACAGAGTCCCTGGGGTCCTGTCCGTGGAACTGGAAGCTCTGCCCGCCACCCAGAGGTCCGTTCCTTTTCCCGTGGACCACACTTGCCAGCGCGTCTCCCACCCCGGCAGAGGCAGAGTGCCAGGGAAGAACTAGGGCCCCGGGGCCTCGATGAGGGGCGGGCCAGGGTTCCGCGCCTGGTGGGCAGGGGCCCGGGCGGGCCGGACCCACGCCCAGGGACCCCGTCTCCCGGGGGGACTCGGGCCTGAGACCTGCCTGGGGGGCTGAGAGTCTTTCTTGGCTCAAACGGCCCCACCCTGCCCCGAGGCGGCAAACCTGCACCGAGACGCTTCTACTCTCTAAAGTCTGGGCTGGACTTCGCGAGAAGGGACTGTGTCCGCTGGGACCCGGGTCCCACAGAGCTCGAACCCCCCTCCCCGTGAAGGCATCCGCGGCCTGTGGTCCTTGCTGTCCGCAAAAGGCATTCACCTGCGGAGAACCTGGGCCCAGGTGAGCGGGACCAGGCCCCACGGCAGGAGCCTAGGGAGGCCACTGGAGCCACGGGGGCCAGGGCGGGGCATTTTCCCGGGTGCTCTCTCGGGTCCCGGGTGCCCTCTCTCGCCCGGGGAGTGCCCACGCCGTCCCTTGAGCCCCGCAGGACGCCTGCATCCCGCCATAAGCGGCCCACCTCCTCCATGGAGCACGGACACAGGGGGCCGGGGTGCGAGCAACTGGCCTACGTGGCGGCAAACCCGCAGACCCCTCCGTCCCGTCCCCGCCACTGCGAAGATCCCCCTGTTCTTCCATCCGTAAAGGGGTCCCCCTTTACGGATGGAAGAACAGGGGGGAGGCGCCCAGGAGATGGCTTTTGTCCGAGCCGCGGCCGGGTGGTTTACGGGCCAAGAGGCGGGGCCGCGCAGGCGCAAGCAGGCCCCCCCACCGCAAGCATCCCTCCGGGCAACGTGCCCCCCCCCGCCCCCCCTTGAGATATCAGGCCAGGTTCACAGGGTCCCTGGGCTGGTGTCAGAGTTAACGGAAGCCCTCCCTGCCATCCAGAGGACCGTGCGTTTTCCCGTGGACCACACTTCCCAGCAGCTCTCCCACCCCCGCAGAGGCAGAGTGCCAGGGAAGAACTAGGGACCTGGGGCCGGGAAGAGGGGCCGGCCACGGTTCCGCGCCAGGTGGAGCGGGTCCCGGCGGGCGGGCGGGCGGGCGGGACCCTCGTCCACGGACCTGTTCTCCTGTGGGGAGTCTGGCCTGTGCCCCGCCTGGGAGGCTAAGAGCCTTGCTTCGCCTGCAACGCCCCCACCCTGCCACAAGGCGGCAGACTTGGGCCCAGCCGCTTCAACCCTCCAGTCTGTGCAGAAGCACCCAAAAATGGAGTGAGACCGCTGCGACCTCAGTCCCCCAGAGCTCGAACCCCCACCTCTGTGAGGGAATCGGCGGCCTCCTGTCCTTGGCGTCCGCAAAAGGCATTCACCTGCGGCGAACCAGGGCCTCGGGAGAGCAGGGCCAGGCCCCATGGTAGGAGCCCGGGGGAGGCAACGGCAGCCTCTGCGGCCAGGCCTCGGGCTCTCGCCGGGGCTCTCTCGGGGCACGGGCACCCTCTCTCGCCTAGAGAGTGCCCACGCCGTCCCTGGAGCCCCGCGAGACACCTGCTTCCCGTGATAAGAGGCCCCCTGCCTCCATGGAGCTTGGAACTCTGGGGCCGGGCTGCGGGTCACTGGGCTAAGTGGCTGGAGACGCGCAGACCCCTCCGTCCCGACCGCCCCACTGCGAAGATCCCCCTGTTCCTCCATCCGTAAGGGGGTCGCCCCTTACGGATGGAGGAACAGGGGGGAGTTCCCCAGGAGATGGCATTTGTCAGAGCCGCCGCTGGCCGGTTTCGGGCCAAGACGCGGGACCCGGCAGGCAGAGGGCAGGCAGCCCCACCAGAAGCCTCCCTCGGGGCAACGGGCCCCACCCCGGACATATCAGGCCCGCTTCACAGAGTCCCTGGGGTCCTGTCCGTGGAACTGGAAGCTCTGCCCGCCACCCAGAGGTCCGTTCCTTTTCCCGTGGACCACACTTGCCAGCGCGTCTCCCACCCCGGCAGAGGCAGAGTGCCAGGGAAGAACTAGGGCCCCGGGGCCTCGATGAGGGGCGGGCCAGGGTTCCGCGCCTGGTGGGCAGGGGCCCGGGCGGGCCGGACCCACGCCCAGGGACCCCGTCTCCCGGGGGGACTCGGGCCTGAGACCTGCCTGGGGGGCTGAGAGTCTTTCTTGGCTCAAACGGCCCCACCCTGCCCCGAGGCGGCAAACCTGCACCGAGACGCTTCTACTCTCTAAAGTCTGGGCTGGACTTCGCGAGAAGGGACTGTGTCCGCTGGGACCCGGGTCCCACAGAGCTCGAACCCCCCTCCCCGTGAAGGCATCCGCGGCCTGTGGTCCTTGCTGTCCGCAAAAGGCATTCACCTGCGGAGAACCTGGGCCCAGGTGGGCGGGACCAGGCCCCACGGCAGGAGCCTAGGGAGGCCACTGGAGCCACGGGGGCCAGGGCGGGGCATTTTCCCGGGTGCTCTCTCGGGTCCCGGGTGCCCTCTCTCGCCCGGGGAGTGCCCACGCCGTCCCTTGAGCCCCGCAGGACGCCTGCATCCCGCCATAAGCGGCCCACCTCCTCCATGGAGCACGGACACAGGGGGCCGGGGTGCGAGCAACTGGCCTACGTGGCGGCAAACCCGCAGACCCCTCCGTCCCGTCCCCGCCACTGCGAAGATCCCCCTGTTCTTCCATCCGTAAAGGGGTCCCCCTTTACGGATGGAAGAACAGGGGGGAGGCGCCCAGGAGATGGCTTTTGTCCGAGCCGCGGCCGGGTGGTTTACGGGCCAAGAGGCGGGGCCGCGCAGGCGCAAGCAGGCCCCCCCACCGCAAGCATCCCTCCGGGCAACGTGCCCCCCCCCGCCCCCCCTTGAGATATCAGGCCAGGTTCACAGGGTCCCTGGGCTGGTGTCAGAGTTAACGGAAGCCCTCCCTGCCATCCAGAGGACCGTGCGTTTTCCCGTGGACCACACTTCCCAGCAGCTCTCCCACCCCCGCAGAGGCAGAGTGCCAGGGAAGAACTAGGGACCTGGGGCCGGGAAGAGGGGCCGGCCACGGTTCCGCGCCAGGTGGAGCGGGTCCCGGCGGGCGGGCGGGCGGGCGGGACCCTCGTCCACGGACCTGTTCTCCTGTGGGGAGTCTGGCCTGTGCCCCGCCTGGGAGGCT
Organism: Desmodus rotundus; assembly: GCF_022682495.2. Taxonomy (NCBI): domain Eukaryota; kingdom Metazoa; phylum Chordata; class Mammalia; order Chiroptera; family Phyllostomidae; genus Desmodus; species Desmodus rotundus. Next base: position 69,384 of record NW_026527219.1, on the reverse strand, counting down.
AAGAGCCTTGCTTCGCCTGCAACGCCCCCACCCTGCCACAAGGCGGCAGACTTGGGCCCAGCCGCTTCAACCCTCCAGTCTGTGCAGAAGCACCCAAAAATGGAGTGAGACCGCTGCGACCTCAGTCCCCCAGAGCTCGAACCCCCACCTCTGTGAGGGAATCGGCGGCCTCCTGTCCTTGGCGTCCGCAAAAGGCATTCACCTGCGGCGAACCAGGGCCTCGGGAGAGCAGGGCCAGGCCCCATGGTAGGAGCCCGGGGGAGGCAACGGCAGCCTCTGCGGCCAGGCCTCGGGCTCTCGCCGGGGCTCTCTCGGGGCACGGGCACCCTCTCTCGCCTAGAGAGTGCCCACGCCGTCCCTGGAGCCCCGCGAGACACCTGCTTCCCGTGATAAGAGGCCCCCTGCCTCCATGGAGCTTGGAACTCTGGGGCCGGGCTGCGGGTCACTGGGCTAAGTGGCTGGAGACGCGCAGACCCCTCCGTCCCGACCGCCCCACTGCGAAGATCCCCCTGTTCCTCCATCCGTAAGGGGGTCGCCCATTACGGATGGAGGAACAGGGGGGAGTTCCCCAGGAGATGGCATTTGTCAGAGCCGCCGCTGGCCGGTTTCGGGCCAAGACGCGGGACCCGGCAGGCAGAGGGCAGGCAGCCCCACCAGAAGCCTCCCTCGGGGCAACGGGCCCCACCCCGGACATATCAGGCCCGCTTCACAGAGTCCCTGGGGTCCTGTCCGTGGAACTGGAAGCTCTGCCCGCCACCCAGAGGTCCGTTCCTTTTCCCGTGGACCACACTTGCCAGCGCGTCTCCCACCCCGGCAGAGGCAGAGTGCCAGGGAAGAACTAGGGCCCCGGGGCCTCGATGAGGGGCGGGCCAGGGTTCCGCGCCTGGTGGGCAGGGGCCCGGGCGGGCCGGACCCACGCCCAGGGACCCCGTCTCCCGGGGGGACTCGGGCCTGAGACCTGCCTGGGGGGCTGAGAGTCTTTCTTGGCTCAAACGGCCCCACCCTGCCCCGAGGCGGCAAACCTGCACCGAGACGCTTCTACTCTCTAAAGTCTGGGCTGGACTTCGCGAGAAGGGACTGTGTCCGCTGGGACCCGGGTCCCACAGAGCTCGAACCCCCCTCCCCGTGAAGGCATCCGCGGCCTGTGGTCCTTGCTGTCCGCAAAAGGCATTCACCTGCGGAGAACCTGGGCCCAGGTGGGCGGGACCAGGCCCCACGGCAGGAGCCTAGGGAGGCCACTGGAGCCACGGGGGCCAGGGCGGGGCATTTTCCCGGGTGCTCTCTCGGGTCCCGGGTGCCCTCTCTCGCCCGGGGAGTGCCCACGCCGTCCCTTGAGCCCCGCAGGACGCCTGCATCCCGCCATAAGCGGCCCACCTCCTCCATGGAGCACGGACACAGGGGGCCGGGGTGCGAGCAACTGGCCTACGTGGCGGCAAACCCGCAGACCCCTCCGTCCCGTCCCCGCCACTGCGAAGATCCCCCTGTTCTTCCATCCGTAAAGGGGTCCCCCTTTACGGATGGAAGAACAGGGGGGAGGCGCCCAGGAGATGGCTTTTGTCCGAGCCGCGGCCGGGTGGTTTACGGGCCAAGAGGCGGGGCCGCGCAGGCGCAAGCAGGCCCCCCCACCGCAAGCATCCCTCCGGGCAACGTGCCCCCCCCCCGCCCCCCCTTGAGATATCAGGCCAGGTTCACAGGGTCCCTGGGCTGGTGTCAGAGTTAACGGAAGCCCTCCCTGCCATCCAGAGGACCGTGCGTTTTCCCGTGGACCACACTTCCCAGCAGCTCTCCCACCCCCGCAGAGGCAGAGTGCCAGGGAAGAACTAGGGACCTGGGGCCGGGAAGAGGGGCCGGCCACGGTTCCGCGCCAGGTGGAGCGGGTCCCGGCGGGCGGGCGGGCGGGCGGGACCCTCGTCCACGGACCTGTTCTCCTGTGGGGAGTCTGGCCTGTGCCCCGCCTGGGAGGCTAAGAGCCTTGCTTCGCCTGCAACGCCCCCACCCTGCCACAAGGCGGCAGACTTGGGCCCAGCCGCTTCAACCCTCCAGTCTGTGCAGAAGCACCCAAAAATGGAGTGAGACCGCTGCGACCTCAGTCCCCCAGAGCTCGAACCCCCACCTCTGTGAGGGAATCGGCGGCCTCCTGTCCTTGGCGTCCGCAAAAGGCATTCACCTGCGGCGAACCAGGGCCTCGGGAGAGCAGGGCCAGGCCCCATGGTAGGAGCCCGGGGGAGGCAACGGCAGCCTCTGCGGCCAGGCCTCGGGCTCTCGCCGGGGCTCTCTCGGGGCACGGGCACCCTCTCTCGCCTAGAGAGTGCCCACGCCGTCCCTGGAGCCCCGCGAGACACCTGCTTCCCGTGATAAGAGGCCCCCTGCCTCCATGGAGCTTGGAACTCTGGGGCCGGGCTGCGGGTCACTGGGCTAAGTGGCTGGAGACGCGCAGACCCCTCCGTCCCGACCGCCCCACTGCGAAGATCCCCCTGTTCCTCCATCCGTAAGGGGGTCGCCCCTTACGGATGGAGGAACAGGGGGGAGGCCCCCAGGAGATGGCATTTGTCAGAGCCGCCGCTGGCCGGTTTCGGGCCAAGACGCGGGACCCGGCAGGCTGAGGGCAGGCAGCCCCACCAGAAGCCTCCCTCGGGGCAACGGGCCCCACCCCGGACATATCAGGCCCGCTTCACAGAGTCCCTGGGGTCCTGTCCGTGGAACTGGAAGCTCTGCCCGCCACCCAGAGGTCCGTTCCTTTTCCCGTGGACCACACTTGCCAGCGCGTCTCCCACCCCGGCAGAGGCAGAGTGCCAGGGAAGAACTAGGGCCCCGGGGCCTCGATGAGGGGCGGGCCAGGGTTCCGCGCCTGGTGGGCAGGGGCCCGGGCGGGCCGGACCCACGCCCAGGGACCCCGTCTCCCGGGGGGACTCGGGCCTGAGACCTGCCTGGGGGGCTGAGAGTCTTTTTTGGCTCAAACGGCCCCACCCTGCCCCGAGGCGGCAAACCTGCACCGAGACGCTTCTTCTCTCTAAAGTCTGGGCTGGACTTCGCGAGAAGGGACTGTGTCCGCTGGGACCCGGGTCCCACAGAGCTCGAACCCCCCTCCCCGTGAAGGCATCCGCGGCCTGTGGTCCTTGCTGTCCGCAAAAGGCATTCACCTGCGGAGAACCTGGGCCCAGGTGGGCGGGACCAGGCCCCACGGCAGGAGCCTAGGGAGGCCACTGGAGCCACGGGGGCCAGGGCGGGGCATTTTCCCGGGTGCTCTCTCGGGTCCCGGGTGCCCTCTCTCGCCCGGGGAGTGCCCACGCCGTCCCTTGAGCCCCGCAGGACGCCTGCATCCCGCCATAAGCGGCCCACCTCCTCCATGGAGCACGGACACAGGGGGCCGGGGTGCGAGCAACTGGCCTACGTGGCGGCAAACCCGCAGACCCCTCCGTCCCGTCCCCGCCACTGCGAAGATCCCCCTGTTCTTCCATCCGTAAAGGGGTCCCCCTTTACGGATGGAAGAACAGGGGGGAGGCGCCCAGGAGATGGCTTTTGTCCGAGCCGCGGCCGGGTGGTTTACGGGCCAAGAGGCGGGGCCGCGCAGGCGCAAGCAGGCCCCCCCACCGCAAGCATCCCTCCGGGCAACGTGCCCCCCCCCGCCCCCCCTTGAGATATCAGGCCAGGTTCACAGGGTCCCTGGGCTGGTGTCAGAGTTAACGGAAGCCCTCCCTGCCATCCAGAGGACCGTGCGTTTTCCCGTGGACCACACTTCCCAGCAGCTCTCCCACCCCCGCAGAGGCAGAGTGCCAGGGAAGAACTAGGGACCTGGGGCCGGGAAGAGGGGCCGGCCACGGTTCCGCGCCAGGTGGAGCGGGTCCCGGCGGGCGGGCGGGCGGGCGGGACCCTCGTCCACGGACCTGTTCTCCTGTGGGGAGTCTGGCCTGTGCCCCGCCTGGGAGGCTAAGAGCCTTGCTTCGCCTGCAACGCCCCCACCCTGCCACAAGGCGGCAGACTTGGGCCCAGCCGCTTCAACCCTCCAGTCTGTGCAGAAGCACCCAAAAATGGAGTGAGACCGCTGCGACCTCAGTCCCCCAGAGCTCGAACCCCCACCTCTGTGAGGGAATCGGCGGCCTCCTGTCCTTGGCGTCCGCAAAAGGCATTCACCTGCGGCGAACCAGGGCCTCGGGAGAGCAGGGCCAGGCCCCATGGTAGGAGCCCGGGGGAGGCAACGGCAGCCTCTGCGGCCAGGCCTCGGGCTCTCGCCGGGGCTCTCTCGGGGCACGGGCACCCTCTCTCGCCTAGAGAGTGCCCACGCCGTCCCTGGAGCCCCGCGAGACACCTGCTTCCCGTGATAAGAGGCCCCCTGCCTCCATGGAGCTTGGAACTCTGGGGCCGGGCTGCGGGTCACTGGGCTAAGTGGCTGGAGACGCGCAGACCCCTCCGTCCCGACCGCCCCACTGCGAAGATCCCCCTGTTCCTCCATCCGTAAGGGGGTCGCCCCTTACGGATGGAGGAACAGGGGGGAGTTCCCCAGGAGATGGCATTTGTCAGAGCCGCCGCTGGCCGGTTTCGGGCCAAGACGCGGGACCCGGCAGGCAGAGGGCAGGCAGCCCCACCAGAAGCCTCCCTCGGGGCAACGGGCCCCACCCCGGACATATCAGGCCCGCTTCACAGAGTCCCTGGGGTCCTGTCCGTGGAACTGGAAGCTCTGCCCGCCACCCAGAGGTCCGTTCCTTTTCCCGTGGACCACACTTGCCAGCGCGTCTCCCACCCCGGCAGAGGCAGAGTGCCAGGGAAGAACTAGGGCCCCGGGGCCTCGATGAGGGGCGGGCCAGGGTTCCGCGCCTGGTGGGCAGGGGCCCGGGCGGGCCGGACCCACGCCCAGGGACCCCGTCTCCCGGGGGGACTCGGGCCTGAGACCTGCCTGGGGGGCTGAGAGTCTTTCTTGGCTCAAACGGCCCCACCCTGCCCCGAGGCGGCAAACCTGCACCGAGACGCTTCTACTCTCTAAAGTCTGGGCTGGACTTCGCGAGAAGGGACTGTGTCCGCTGGGACCCGGGTCCCACAGAGCTCGAACCCCCCTCCCCGTGAAGGCATCCGCGGCCTGTGGTCCTTGCTGTCCGCAAAAGGCATTCACCTGCGGAGAACCTGGGCCCAGGTGGGCGGGACCAGGCCCCACGGCAGGAGCCTAGGGAGGCCACTGGAGCCACGGGGGCCAGGGCGGGGCATTTTCCCGGGTGCTCTCTCGGGTCCCGGGTGCCCTCTCTCGCCCGGGGAGTGCCCACGCCGTCCCTTGAGCCCCGCAGGACGCCTGCATCCCGCCATAAGCGGCCCACCTCCTCCATGGAGCACGGACACAGGGGGCCGGGGTGCGAGCAACTGGCCTACGTGGCGGCAAACCCGCAGACCCCTCCGTCCCGTCCCCGCCACTGCGAAGATCCCCCTGTTCTTCCATCCGTAAAGGGGTCCCCCTTTACGGATGGAAGAACAGGGGGGAGGCGCCCAGGAGATGGCTTTTGTCCGAGCCGCGGCCGGGTGGTTTACGGGCCAAGAGGCGGGGCCGCGCAGGCGCAAGCAGGCCCCCCCACCGCAAGCATCCCTCCGGGCAACGTGCCCCCCCCCCGCCCCCCCTTGAGATATCAGGCCAGGTTCACAGGGTCCCTGGGCTGGTGTCAGAGTTAACGGAAGCCCTCCCTGCCATCCAGAGGACCGTGCGTTTTCCCGTGGACCACACTTCCCAGCAGCTCTCCCACCCCCGCAGAGGCAGAGTGCCAGGGAAGAACTAGGGACCTGGGGCCGGGAAGAGGGGCCGGCCACGGTTCCGCGCCAGGTGGAGCGGGTCCCGGCGGGCGGGCGGGCGGGCGGGCGGGACCCTCGTCCACGGACCTGTTCTCCTGTGGGGAGTCTGGCCTGTGCCCCGCCTGGGAGGCTGAGAGCCTTGCTTCGCCTGCAACGCCCCCACCCTGCCACAAGGCGGCAGACTTGGGCCCAGCCGCTTCAACCCTCCAGTCTGTGCAGAAGCACCCAAAAATGGAGTGAGACCGCTGCGACCTCAGTCCCCGAGAGCTCGAACCCCCACCTCTGTGAGGGAATCGGCGGCCTCCTGTCCTTGGCGTCCGCAAAAGGCATTCACCTGCGGCGAACCAGGGCCTCGGGAGAGCAGGGCCAGGCCCCATGGTAGGAGCCCGGGGGAGGCAACGGCAGCCTCTGCGGCCAGGCCTCGGGCTCTCGCCGGGGCTCTCTCGGGGCACGGGCACCCTCTCTCGCCTAGAGAGTGCCCACGCCGTCCCTGGAGCCCCGCGAGACACCTGCTTCCCGTGATAAGAGGCCCCCTGCCTCCATGGAGCTTGGAACTCTGGGGCCGGGCTGCGGGTCACTGGGCTAAGTGGCTGGAGACGCGCAGACCCCTCCGTCCCGACCGCCCCACTGCGAAGATCCCCCTGTTCCTCCATCCGTAAGGGGGTCGCCCCTTACGGATGGAGGAACAGGGGGGAGGCCCCCAGGAGATGGCATTTGTCAGAGCCGCCGCTGGCCGGTTTCGGGCCAAGACGCGGGACCCGGCAGGCAGAGGGCAGGCAGCCCCACCAGAAGCCTCCCTCGGGGCAACGGGCCCCACCCCGGACATATCAGGCCTGCTTCACAGAGTCCCTGGGGTCCTGTCCGTGGAACTGGAAGCTCTGCCCGCCACCCAGAGGTCCGTTCCTTTTCCCGTGGACCACACTTGCCAGCGCGTCTCCCACCCCGGCAGAGGCAGAGTGCCGGGGAAGAACTAGGGCCCCGGGGCCTCGATGAGGGGCGGGCCAGGGTTCCGCGCCTGGTGGGCAGGGGCCCGGGCGGGCCGGACCCACGCCCAGGGACCCCGTCTCCCGGGGGGACTCGGGCCTGAGACCTGCCTGGGGGGCTGAGAGTCTTTCTTGGCTCAAACGGCCCCACCCTGCCCCGAGGCGGCAAACCTGCACCGAGACGCTTCTACTCTCTAAAGTCTGGGCTGGACTTCGCGAGAAGGGACTGTGTCCGCTGGGACCCGGGTCCCACAGAGCTCGAACCCCCCTCCCCGTGAAGGCATCCGCGGCCTGTGGTCCTTGCTGTCCGCAAAAGGCATTCACCTGCGGAGAACCTGGGCCCAGGTGAGCGGGACCAGGCCCCACGGCAGGAGCCTAGGGAGGCCACTGGAGCCACGGGGGCCAGGGCTGGGCATTTTCCCGGGTGCTCTCTCGGGTCCCGGGTGCCCTCTCTCGCCCGGGGAGCGCCCACGCCGTCCCTTGAGCCCCGCAGGACGCCTGCATCCCGCCATAAGCGGCCCACCTCCTCCATGGAGCACGGACACAGGGGGCCGGGGTGCGAGCAACTGGCCTACGTGGCGGCAAACCCGCAGACCCCTCCGTCCCGTCCCCGCCACTGCGAAGATCCCCCTGTTCTTCCATCCGTAAAGGGGTCCCCCTTTACGGATGGAAGAACAGGGGGGAGGCGCCCAGGAGATGGCTTTTGTCCGAGCCGCGGCCGGGTGGTTTACGGGCCAAGAGGCGGGGCCGCGCAGGCGCAAGCAGGCCCCCCCACCACAAGCATCCTTCCGGGCAACGTGCCCCCCCCCCCCGCCCCTTGAGATATCAGGCCAGGTTCACAGGGTCCCTGGGCTGGTGTCAGAGTTAACGGAAGCCCTCCCTGCCATCCAGAGGACCGTGCGTTTTCCCGTGGACCACACTTCCCAGCAGCTCTCCCACCCCCGCAGAGGCAGAGTGCCAGGGAAGAACTAGGGACCTGGGGCCGGGAAGAGGGGCCGGCCACGGTTCCGCGCCAGGTGGAGCGGGTCCCGGCGGGCGGGCGGGCGGGCGGGCGGGACCCTCGTCCACGGACCTGTTCTCCTGTGGGGAGTCTGGCCTGTTCCCCGCCTGGGAGGCTGAGAGCCTTGCTTCGCCTGCAACGCCCCCACCCTGCCACAAGGCGGCAGACTTGGGCCCAGCCGCTTCAACCCTCCAGTCTGTGCAGAAGCACCCAAAAATGGAGTGAGACCGCTGCGACCTCAGTCCCCCAGAGCTCGAACCCCCACCTCTGTGAGGGAATCGGCGGCCTCCTGTCCTTGGCGTCCGCAAAAGGCATTCACCTGCGGCGAACCAGGGCCTCGGGAGAGCAGGGCCAGGCCCCATGGTAGGAGCCCGGGGGAGGCAACGGCAGCCTCTGCGGCCAGGCCTCGGGCTCTCGCCGGGGCTCTCTCGGGGCACGGGCACCCTCTCTCGCCTAGAGAGTGCCCACGCCGTCCCTGGAGCCCCGCGAGACACCTGCTTCCCGTAATAAGAGGCCCCCTGCCTCCATGGAGCTTGGAACTCTGGGGCCGGGCTGCGGGTCACTGGGCTAAGTGGCTGGAGACGCGCAGACCCCTCCGTCCCGACCGCCCCACTGCGAAGATCCCCCTGTTCCTCCATCCGTAAGGGGGTCGCCCCTTACGGATGGAGGAACAGGGGGGAGGCCCCCAGGAGATGGCATTTGTCAGAGCCGCCGCTGGCCGGTTTCGGGCCAAGACGCGGGACCCGGCAGGCAGAGGGCAGGCAGCCCCACCAGAAGCCTCCCTCGGGGCAACGGGCCCCACCCTGGACATATCAGGCCTGCTTCACAGAGTCCCTGGGGTCCTGTCCGTGGAACTGGAAGCTCTGCCCGCCACCCAGAGGTCCGTTCCTTTTCCCGTGGACCACACTTGCCAGCGCGTCTCCCACCCCGGCAGAGGCAGAGTGCCAGGGAAGAACTAGGGCCCCGGGGCCTCGATGAGGGGCGGGCCAGGGTTCCGCGCCTGGTGGGCAGGGGCCCAGGCGGGCCGGACCCACGCCCAGGGACCCCCTCTCCCGGGGGGACTCGGGCCTGAGACCTGCCTGGGGGGCTGAGAGTCTTTCTTGGCTCAAACGGCCCCACCCTGCCCCGAGGCGGCAAACCTGCACCGAGACGCTTCTACTCTCTAAAGTCTGGGCTGGACTTCGCGAGAAGGGACTGTGTCCGCTGGGACCCGGGTCCCACAGAGCTCGAACCCCCCTCCCCGTGAAGGCATCCGCGGCCTGTGGTCCTTGCTGTCCGCAAAAGGCATTCACCTGCGGAGAACCTGGGCCCAGGTGAGCGGGACCAGGCCCCACGGCAGGAGCCTAGGGAGGCCACTGGAGCCACGGGGGCCAGGGCTGGGCATTTTCCCGGGTGCTCTCTCGGGTCCCGGGTGCCCTCTCTCGCCCGGGGAGCGCCCACGCCGTCCCTTGAGCCCCGCAGGACGCCTGCATCCCGCCATAAGCGGCCCACCTCCTCCATGGAGCACGGACACAGGGGGCCGGGGTGCGAGCAACTGGCCTACGTGGCGGCAAACCCGCAGACCCCTCCGTCCCGTCCCCGCCACTGCGAAGATCCCCCTGTTCTTCCATCCGTAAAGGGGTCCCCCTTTACGGATGGAAGAACAGGGGGGAGGCGCCCAGGAGATGGCTTTTGTCCGAGCCGCGGCCGGGTGGTTTACGGGCCAAGAGGCGGGGCCGCGCAGGCGCAAGCAGGCCCCCCCACCACAAGCATCCCTCCGGGCAACGTGCCCCCCCACCCCCCTTGAGATATCAGGCCAGGTTCACAGGGTCCCTGGGCTGGTGTCAGAGTTAACGGAAGCCCTCCCTGCCATCCAGAGGACCGTGCGTTTTCCCGTGGACCACACTTCCCAGCAGCTCTCCCACCCCCGCAGAGGCAGAGTGCCAGGGAAGAACTAGGGACCTGGGGCCGGGAAGAGGGGCCGGCCACGGTTCCGCGCCAGGTGGAGCGGGTCCCGGCGGGCGGGCGGGCGGGCGGGCGGGACCCTCGTCCTCGGACCTGTTCTCCTGTGGGGAGTCTGGCCTGTGCCCCGCATGGGAGGCTAAGAGCCTTGCTTCGCCTGCAACGCCCCCACCCTGCCACAAGGCGGCAGACTTGGGCCCAGCCGCTTCAACCCTCCAGTCTGTGCAGAAGCACCCAAAAATGGAGTGAGACCGCTGCGACCTCAGTCCCCCAGAGCTCGAACCCCCACCTCTGTGAGGGAATCGGCGGCCTCCTGTCCTTGGCGTCCGCAAAAGGCATTCACCTGCGGCGAACCAGGGCCTCGGGAGAGCAGGGCCAGGCCCCATGGTAGGAGCCCGGGGCAGGCAACGGCAGCCTCTGCGGCCAGGCCTCGGGCTCTCGCCGGGGCTCTCTCGGGGCACGGGCACCCTCTCTCGCCTAGAGAGTGCCCACGCCGTCCCTGGAGCCCCGCGAGACACCTGCTTCCCGTGATAAGAGGCCCCCTGCCTCCATGGAGCTTGGAACTCTGGGCCCGGGCTGCGCGTCACTGGGCTAAGTGGCTGGAGGCGCGCAGACCCCTCCGTCCCGACCGCCCCACTGCGAAGATCCCCCTGTTCCTCCATCCGTAAGGGGGTCGCCCCTTACGGATGGAGGAACAGGGGGGAGGCCCCCAGGAGATGGCATTTGTCAGAGCCGCCGCTGGCCGGTTTCGGGCCAAGACGCGGGACCCGGCAGGCAGAGGGCAGGCAGCCCCACCAGAAGCCTCCCTCGGGGCAACGGGCCCCACCCTGGACATATCAGGCCTGCTTCACAGAGTCCCTGGGGTCCTGTCCGTGGAACTGGAAGCTCTGCCCGCCACCCAGAGGTCCGTTCCTTTTCCCGTGGACCACACTTGCCAGCGCGTCTCCCACCCCGGCAGAGGCAGAGTGCCGGGGAAGAACTAGGGCCCCGGGGCCTCGATGAGGGGCGGGCCAGGGTTCCGCGCCTGGTGGGCAGGGGCCCGGGCGGGCCGGACCCACGCCCAGGGACCCCGTCTCCCGAGGGGACTCGGGCCTGAGACCTGCCTGGGGGGCTGAGAGTCTTTCTTGGCTCAAACGGCCCCACCCTGCCCCGAGGCGGCAAACCTGCACCGAGACGCTTCTACTCTCTAAAGTCTGGGCTGGACTTCGCGAGAAGGGACTGTGTCCGCTGGGACCCGGGTCCCACAGAGCTCGAACCCCCCTCCCGTGAAGGCATCCGCGGCCTGTGGTCCTTGCTGTCCGCAAAAGGCATTCACCTGCGGAGAACCTGGGCCCAGGTGAGCGGGACCAGGCCCCACGGCAGGAGCCTAGGGAGGCCACTGGAGCCACGGGGGCCAGGGCTGGGCATTTTCCCGGGTGCCCTCTCTCGCCCGGGGAGTGCCCACGCCGTCCCTTGAGCCCCGCAGGACGCCTGCATCCCGCCATAAGCGGCCCACCTCCTCCATGGAGCACGGACACAGGGGGCCGTGGTGCGAGCAACTGGCCTACGTGGCGGCAAACCCGCAGACCCCTCCGTCCCGTCCCCGCCACTGCGAAGATCCCCCTGTTCTTCCATCCGTACAGGGGTCCCCCTTTACGGATGGAAGAACAGGGGGGAGGCGCCCAGGAGATGGCTTTTGTCCGAGCCGCGGCTGGGTGGTTTACGGGCCAAGAGGCGGGGCCGCGCAGGCGCAAGCAGGCCCCCCCACCACAAGCCTCCCTCCGGGCAACGTGCCCCCCCCCCCCTTGAGATATCAGGCCAGGTTCACAGGGTCCCTGGGCTGGTGTCAGAGTTAACGGAAGCCCTCCCTGCCATCCAGAGGACCGTGCGTTTTCCCGTGGACCACACTTCCCAGCAGCTCTCCCACCCCCGCAGAGGCAGAGTGCCAGGGAAGAACTAGGGACCTGGGGCCGGGAAGAGGGGCCGGCCACGGTTCCGCGCCAGGTGGAGCGGGTCCCGGCGGGCGGGCGGGCGGGCGGGCGGGACCCTCGTCCACGGACCTGTTCTCCTGTGGGGAGTCTGGCCTGTGCCCCGCCTGGGAGGCTAAGAGCCTTGCTTCGCCTGCAACGCCCCCACCCTGCCACAAGGCGGCAGACTTGGGCCCAGCCGCTTCAACCCTCCAGTCTGTGCAGAAGCACCCAAAAATGGAGTGAGACCGCTGCGACCTCAGTCCCCCAGAGCTCGAACCCCCACCTCTGTGAGGGAATCGGCGGCCTCCTGTCCTTGGCGTCCGCAAAAGGCATTCACCTGCGGCGAACCAGGGCCTCGGGAGAGCAGGGCCAGGCCCCATGGTAGGAGCCCGGGGGAGGCAACGGCAGCCTCTGCGGCCAGGCCTCGGGCTCTCGCCGGGGCTCTCTCGGGGCACGGGCACCCTCTCTCGCCTAGAGAGTGCCCACGCCGTCCCTGGAGCCCCGCGAGACACCTGCTTCCCGTGATAAGAGGCCCCCTGCCTCCATGGAGCTTGGAACTCTGGGCCCGGGCTGCGCGTCACTGGGCTAAGTGGCTGGAGGCGCGCAGACCCCTCCGTCCCGACCGCCCCACTGCGAAGATCCCCCTGTTCCTCCATCCGTAAGGGGGTCGCCCCTTACGGATGGAGGAACAGGGGGGAGGCCCCCAGGAGATGGCATTTGTCAGAGCCGCCGCTGGCCGGTTTCGGGCCAAGACGCGGGACCCGGCAGGCAGAGGGCAGGCAGCCCCACCAGAAGCCTCCCTCGGGGCAACGGGCCCCACCCTGGACATATCAGGCCTGCTTCACAGAGTCCCTGGGGTCCTGTCCGTGGAACTGGAAGCTCTGCCCGCCACCCAGAGGTCCGTTCCTTTTCCCGTGGACCACAAGTGCCAGCTCGTCTCCCACCCCGGCAGAGGCAGAGTGCCGGGGAAGAACTAGGGCCCCGGGGCCTCGATGAGGGGCGGGCCAGGGTTCCGCGCCTGGTGGGCAGGGGCCCGGGCGGGCCGGACCCACGCCCAGGGACCCCGTCTCCCGGGGGGACTCGGGCCTGAGACCTGCCTGGGGGGCTGAGAGTCTTTCTTGGCTCAAACGGCCCCACCCTGCCCCGAGGCGGCAAACCTGCACCGAGACGCTTCTACTCTCTAAAGTCTGGGCTGGACTTTGCGAGAAGGGACTGTGTCCGCTGGGACCCGGGTCCCACAGAGCTCGAACCCCCCTCCCCGTGAAGGCATCCGCGGCCTGTGGTCCTTGCTGTCCGCAAAAGGCATTCACCTGCGGAGAACCTGGGCCCAGGTGAGCGGGACCAGGCCCCACGGCAGGAGCCTAGGGAGGCCACTGGAGCCACGGGGGCCAGGGCTGGGCATTTTCCCGGGTGCTCTCTCGGTTCCCGGGTGCCCTCTGTCGCCCGGGGAGCGCCCACGCCGTCCCTTGAGCCCCGCAGGACGCCTGCATCCCGCCATAAGCGTCCCACCTCCTCCATGGAGCACGGACACAGGGGGCCGGGGTGCGAGCAACTGGCCTACGTGGCGGCAAACCCGCAGACCCCTCCGTCCCGTCCCCGCCACTGCGAAGATCCCCCTGTTCTTCCATCCGTAAAGGGGTCCCCCTTTACGGATGGAAGAACAGGGGGGAGGCGCCCAGGAGATGGCTTTTGTCCGAGCCGCGGCCGGGTGGTTTACGGGCCAAGAGGCGGGGCCGCGCAGGCGCAAGCAGGCCCCCCCACCACAAGCATCCCTCCGGGCAACGTGCCCCCCCACCCCCCCTTGAGATATCAGGCCAGGTTCACAGGGTCCCTGGGCTGGTGTCAGAGTTAACGGAAGCCCTCCCTGCCATCCAGAGGACCGTGCGTTTTCCCGTGGACCACACTTCCCAGCAGCTCTCCCACCCCCGCAGAGGCAGAGTGCCAGGGAAGAACTAGGGACCTGGGGCCGGGAAGAGGGGCCGGCCACGGTTCCGCGCCAGGTGGAGCGGGTCCCGGCGGGCGGGCGGGCGGGCGGGACCCTCGTCCACGGACCTGTTCTCCTGTGGGGAGTCTGGCCTGTGCCCCGCCTGGGAGGCTAAGAGCCTTGCTTCGCCTGCAACGCCCCCACCCTGCCACAAGGCGGCAGACTTGGGCCCAGCCGCTTCAACCCTCCAGTCTGTGCAGAAGCACCCAAAAATGGAGTGAGACCGCTGCGACCTCAGTCCCCCAGAGCTCGAACCCCCACCTCTGTGAGGGAATCGGCGGCCTCCTGTCCTTGGCGTCCGCAAAAGGCATTCACCTGCGGCGAACCAGGGCCTCGGGAGAGCAGGGCCAGGCCCCATGGTAGGAGCCCGGGGGAGGCAACGGCAGCCTCTGCGGCCAGGCCTCGGGCTCTCGCCGGGGCTCTCTCGGGGCACGGGCACCCTCTCTCGCCTAGAGAGTGCCCACGCCGTCCCTGGAGCCCCGCGAGACACCTGCTTCCCGTGATAAGAGGCCCCCTGCCTCCATGGAGCTTGGAACTCTGGGGCCGGGCTGCGGGTCACTGGGCTAAGTGGCTGGAGACGCGCAGACCCCTCCGTCCCGACCGCCCCACTGCGAAGATCCCCCTGTTCCTCCATCCGTAAGGGGGTCGCCCCTTACGGATGGAGGAACAGGGGGGAGGCCCCCAGGAGATGGCATTTGTCAGAGCCGCCGCTGGCCGGTTTCGGGCCAAGACGCGGGACCCGGCAGGCAGAGGGCAGGCAGCCCCACCAGAAGCCTCCCTCGGGGCAACGGGCCCCACCCTGGACATATCAGGCCTGCTTCACAGAGTCCCTGGGGTCCTGTCCGTGGAACTGGAAGCTCTGCCCGCCACCCAGAGGTCCGTTCCTTTTCCCGTGGACCACAAGTGCCAGCTCGTCTCCCACCCCGGCAGAGGCAGAGTGCCGGGGAAGAACTAGGGCCCCGGGGCCTCGATGAGGGGCGGGCCAGGGTTCCGCGCCTGGTGGGCAGGGGCCCGGGCGGGCCGGACCCACGCCCAGGGACCCCGTCTCCCGGGGGGACTCGGGCCTGAGACCTGCCTGGGGGGCTGAGAGTCTTTCTTGGCTCAAACGGCCCCACCCTGCCCCGAGGCGGCAAACCTGCACCGAGACGCTTCTACTCTCTAAAGTCTGGGCTGGACTTTGCGAGAAGGGACTGTGTCCGCTGGGACCCGGGTCCCACAGAGCTCGAACCCCCCTCCCCGTGAAGGCATCCGCGGCCTGTGGTCCTTGCTGTCCGCAAAAGGCATTCACCTGCGGAGAACCTGGGCCCAGGTGAGCGGGACCAGGCCCCACGGCAGGAGCCTAGGGAGGCCACTGGAGCCACGGGGGCCAGGGCTGGGCATTTTCCCGGGTGCTCTCTCGGTTCCCGGGTGCCCTCTGTCGCCCGGGGAGCGCCCACGCCGTCCCTTGAGCCCCGCAGGACGCCTGCATCCCGCCATAAGCGTCCCACCTCCTCCATGGAGCACGGACACAGGGGGCCGGGGTGCGAGCAACTGGCCTACGTGGCGGCAAACCCGCAGACCCCTCCGTCCCGTCCCCGCCACTGCGAAGATCCCCCTGTTCTTCCATCCGTAAAGGGGTCCCCCTTTACGGATGGAAGAACAGGGGGGAGGCGCCCAGGAGATGGCTTTTGTCCGAGCCGCGGCCGGGTGGTTTACGGGCCAAGAGGCGGGGCCGCGCAGGCGCAAGCAGGCCCCCCCACCACAAGCATCCCTCCGGGCAACGTGCCCCCCCACCCCCCCTTGAGATATCAGGCCAGGTTCACAGGGTCCCTGGGCTGGTGTCAGAGTTAACGGAAGCCCTCCCTGCCATCCAGAGGACCGTGCGTTTTCCCGTGGACCACACTTCCCAGCAGCTCTCCCACCCCCGCAGAGGCAGAGTGCCAGGGAAGAACTAGGGACCTGGGGCCGGGAAGAGGGGCCGGCCACGGTTCCGCGCCAGGTGGAGCGGGTCCCGGCGGGCGGGCGGGCGGGCGGGACCCTCGTCCACGGACCTGTTCTCCTGTGGGGAGTCTGGCCTGTGCCCCGCCTGGGAGGCTAAGAGCCTTGCTTCGCCTGCAACGCCCCCACCCTGCCACAAGGCGGCAGACTTGGGCCCAGCCGCTTCAACCCTCCAGTCTGTGCAGAAGCACCCAAAAATGGAGTGAGACCGCTGCGACCTCAGTCCCCCAGAGCTCGAACCCCCACCTCTGTGAGGGAATCGGCGGCCTCCTGTCCTTGGCGTCCGCAAAAGGCATTCACCTGCGGCGAACCAGGGCCTCGGGAGAGCAGGGCCAGGCCCCATGGTAGGAGCCCGGGGGAGGCAACGGCAGCCTCTGCGGCCAGGCCTCGGGCTCTCGCCGGGGCTCTCTCGGGGCACGGGCACCCTCTCTCGCCTAGAGAGTGCCCACGCCGTCCCTGGAGCCCCGCGAGACACCTGCTTCCCGTGATAAGAGGCCCCCTGCCTCCATGGAGCTTGGAACTCTGGGGCCGGGCTGCGGGTCACTGGGCTAAGTGGCTGGAGACGCGCAGACCCCTCCGTCCCGACCGCCCCACTGCGAAGATCCCCCTGTTCCTCCATCCGTAAGGGGGTCGCCCCTTACGGATGGAGGAACAGGGGGGAGGCCCCCAGGAGATGGCATTTGTCAGAGCCGCCGCTGGCCGGTTTCGGGCCAAGACGCGGGACCCGGCAGGCAGAGGGCAGGCAGCCCCACCAGAAGCCTCCCTCGGGGCAACGGGCCCCACCCCGGACATATCAGGCCCGCTTCACAGAGTCCCTGGGGTCCTGTCCGTGGAACTGGAAGCTCTGCCCGCCACCCAGAGGTCCGTTCCTTTTCCCGTGGACCACACTTGCCAGCGCGTCTCCCACCCCGGCAGAGGCAGAGTGCCAGGGAAGAACTAGGGCCCCGGGGCCTCGATGAGGGGCGGGCCAGGGTTCCGCGCCTGGTGGGCAGGGGCCCGGGCGGGCCGGACCCACGCCCAGGGACCCCGTCTCCCGGGGGGACTCGGGCCTGAGACCTGCCTGGGGGGCTGAGAGTCTTTCTTGGCTCAAACGGCCCCACCCTGCCCCGAGGCGGCAAACCTGCACCGAGACGCTTCTACTCTCTAAAGTCTGGGCTGGACTTCGCGAGAAGGGACTGTGTCCGCTGGGACCCGGGTCCCACAGAGCTCGAACCCCCCTCCCCGTGAAGGCATCCGCGGCCTGTGGTCCTTGCTGTCCGCAAAAGGCATTCACCTGCGGAGAACCTGGGCCCAGGTGGGCGGGACCAGGCCCCACGGCAGGAGCCTAGGGAGGCCACTGGAGCCACGGGGGCCAGGGCGGGGCATTTTCCCGGGTGCTCTCTCGGGTCCCGGGTGCCCTCTCTCGCCCGGGGAGTGCCCACGCCGTCCCTTGAGCCCCGCAGGACGCCTGCATCCCGCCATAAGCGGCCCACCTCCTCCATGGAGCACGGACACAGGGGGCCGGGGTGCGAGCAACTGGCCTACGTGGCGGCAAACCCGCAGACCCCTCCGTCCCGTCCCCGCCACTGCGAAGATCCCCCTGTTCTTCCATCCGTAAAGGGGTCCCCCTTTACGGATGGAAGAACAGGGGGGAGGCGCCCAGGAGATGGCTTTTGTCCGAGCCGCGGCCGGGTGGTTTACGGGCCAAGAGGCGGGGCCGCGCAGGGGCAAGCAGGCCCCCCCACCGCAAGCATCCCTCCGGGCAACGTGCCCCCCCCCGCCCCCCCTTGAGATATCAGGCCAGGTTCACAGGGTCCCTGGGCTGGTGTCAGAGTTAACGGAAGCCCTCCCTGCCATCCAGAGGACCGTGCGTTTTCCCGTGGACCACACTTCCCAGCAGCTCTCCCACCCCCGCAGAGGCAGAGTGCCAGGGAAGAACTAGGGACCTGGGGCCGGGAAGAGGGGCCGGCCACGGTTCCGCGCCAGGTGGAGCGGGTCCCGGCGGGCGGGCGGGCGGGCGGGACCCTCGTCCACGGACCTGTTCTCCTGTGGGGAGTCTGGCCTGTGCCCCGCCTGGGAGGCTAAGAGCCTTGCTTCGCCTGCAACGCCCCCACCCTGCCACAAGGCGGCAGACTTGGGCCCAGCCGCTTCAACCCTCCAGTCTGTGCAGAAGCACCCAAAAATGGAGTGAGACCGCTGCGACCTCAGTCCCCCAGAGCTCGAACCCCCACCTCTGTGAGGGAATCGGCGGCCTCCTGTCCTTGGCGTCCGCAAAAGGCATTCACCTGCGGCGAACCAGGGCCTCGGGAGAGCAGGGCCAGGCCCCATGGTAGGAGCCCGGGGGAGGCAACGGCAGCCTCTGCGGCCAGGCCTCGGGCTCTCGCCGGGGCTCTCTCGGGGCACGGGCACCCTCTCTCGCCTAGAGAGTGCCCACGCCGTCCCTGGAGCCCCGCGAGACACCTGCTTCCCGTGATAAGAGGCCCCCTGCCTCCATGGAGCTTGGAACTCTGGGGCCGGGCTGCGGGTCACTGGGCTAAGTGGCTGGAGACGCGCAGACCCCTCCGTCCCGACCGCCCCACTGCGAAGATCCCCCTGTTCCTCCATCCGTAAGGGGGTCGCCCCTTACGGATGGAGGAACAGGGGGGAGTTCCCCAGGAGATGGCATTTGTCAGAGCCGCCGCTGGCCGGTTTCGGGCCAAGACGCGGGACCCGGCAGGCAGAGGGCAGGCAGCCCCACCAGAAGCCTCCCTCGGGGCAACGGGCCCCACCCCGGACATATCAGGCCCGCTTCACAGAGTCCCTGGGGTCCTGTCCGTGGAACTGGAAGCTCTGCCCGCCACCCAGAGGTCCGTTCCTTTTCCCGTGGACCACACTTGCCAGCGCGTCTCCCACCCCGGCAGAGGCAGAGTGCCAGGGAAGAACTAGGGCCCCGGGGCCTCGATGAGGGGCGGGCCAGGGTTCCGCGCCTGGTGGGCAGGGGCCCGGGCGGGCCGGACCCACGCCCAGGGACCCCGTCTCCCGGGGGGACTCGGGCCTGAGACCTGCCTGGGGGGCTGAGAGTCTTTCTTGGCTCAAACGGCCCCACCCTGCCCCGAGGCGGCAAACCTGCACCGAGACGCTTCTACTCTCTAAAGTCTGGGCTGGACTTCGCGAGAAGGGACTGTGTCCGCTGGGACCCGGGTCCCACAGAGCTCGAACCCCCCTCCCCGTGAAGGCATCCGCGGCCTGTGGTCCTTGCTGTCCGCAAAAGGCATTCACCTGCGGAGAACCTGGGCCCAGGTGGGCGGGACCAGGCCCCACGGCAGGAGCCTAGGGAGGCCACTGGAGCCACGGGGGCCAGGGCGGGGCATTTTCCCGGGTGCTCTCTCGGGTCCCGGGTGCCCTCTCTCGCCCGGGGAGTGCCCACGCCGTCCCTTGAGCCCCGCAGGACGCCTGCATCCCGCCATAAGCGGCCCACCTCCTCCATGGAGCACGGACACAGGGGGCCGGGGTGCGAGCAACTGGCCTACGTGGCGGCAAACCCGCAGACCCCTCCGTCCCGTCCCCGCCACTGCGAAGATCCCCCTGTTCTTCCATCCGTAAAGGGGTCCCCCTTTACGGATGGAAGAACAGGGGGGAGGCGCCCAGGAGATGGCTTTTGTCCGAGCCGCGGCCGGGTGGTTTACGGGCCAAGAGGCGGGGCCGCGCAGGCGCAAGCAGGCCCCCCCACCGCAAGCATCCCTCCGGGCAACGTGCCCCCCCCCCGCCCCCCCTTGAGATATCAGGCCAGGTTCACAGGGTCCCTGGGCTGGTGTCAGAGTTAACGGAAGCCCTCCCTGCCATCCAGAGGACCGTGCGTTTTCCCGTGGACCACACTTCCCAGCAGCTCTCCCACCCCCGCAGAGGCAGAGTGCCAGGGAAGAACTAGGGACCTGGGGCCGGGAAGAGGGGCCGGCCACGGTTCCGCGCCAGGTGGAGCGGGTCCCGGCGGGCGGGCGGGCGGGCGGGACCCTCGTCCACGGACCTGTTCTCCTGTGGGGAGTCTGGCCTGTGCCCCGCCTGGGAGGCTAAGAGCCTTGCTTCGCCTGCAACGCCCCCACCCTGCCACAAGGCGGCAGACTTGGGCCCAGCCGCTTCAACCCTCCAGTCTGTGCAGAAGCACCCAAAAATGGAGTGAGACCGCTGCGACCTCAGTCCCCCAGAGCTCGAACCCCCACCTCTGTGAGGGAATCGGCGGCCTCCTGTCCTTGGCGTCCGCAAAAGGCATTCACCTGCGGCGAACCAGGGCCTCGGGAGAGCAGGGCCAGGCCCCATGGTAGGAGCCCGGGGGAGGCAACGGCAGCCTCTGCGGCCAGGCCTCGGGCTCTCGCCGGGGCTCTCTCGGGGCACGGGCACCCTCTCTCGCCTAGAGAGTGCCCACGCCGTCCCTGGAGCCCCGCGAGACACCTGCTTCCCGTGATAAGAGGCCCCCTGCCTCCATGGAGCTTGGAACTCTGGGGCCGGGCTGCGGGTCACTGGGCTAAGTGGCTGGAGACGCGCAGACCCCTCCGTCCCGACCGCCCCACTGCGAAGATCCCCCTGTTCCTCCATCCGTAAGGGGGTCGCCCCTTACGGATGGAGGAACAGGGGGGAGGCCCCCAGGAGATGGCATTTGTCAGAGCCGCCGCTGGCCGGTTTCGGGCCAAGACGCGGGACCCGGCAGGCTGAGGGCAGGCAGCCCCACCAGAAGCCTCCCTCGGGGCAACGGGCCCCACCCCGGACATATCAGGCCCGCTTCACAGAGTCCCTGGGGTCCTGTCCGTGGAACTGGAAGCTCTGCCCGCCACCCAGAGGTCCGTTCCTTTTCCCGTGGACCACACTTGCCAGCGCGTCTCCCACCCCGGCAGAGGCAGAGTGCCAGGGAAGAACTAGGGCCCCGGGGCCTCGATGAGGGGCGGGCCAGGGTTCCGCGCCTGGTGGGCAGGGGCCCGGGCGGGCCGGACCCACGCCCAGGGACCCCGTCTCCCGGGGGGACTCGGGCCTGAGACCTGCCTGGGGGGCTGAGAGTCTTTCTTGGCTCAAACGGCCCCACCCTGCCCCGAGGCGGCAAACCTGCACCGAGACGCTTCTACTCTCTAAAGTCTGGGCTGGACTTCGCGAGAAGGGACTGTGTCCGCTGGGACCCGGGTCCCACAGAGCTCGAACCCCCCTCCCCGTGAAGGCATCCGCGGCCTGTGGTCCTTGCTGTCCGCAAAAGGCATTCACCTGCGGAGAACCTGGGCCCAGGTGGGCGGGACCAGGCCCCACGGCAGGAGCCTAGGGAGGCCACTGGAGCCACGGGGGCCAGGGCGGGGCATTTTCCCGGGTGCTCTCTCGGGTCCCGGGTGCCCTCTCTCGCCCGGGGAGTGCCCACGCCGTCCCTTGAGCCCCGCAGGACGCCTGCATCCCGCCATAAGCGGCCCACCTCCTCCATGGAGCACGGACACAGGGGGCCGGGGTGCGAGCAACTGGCCTACGTGGCGGCAAACCCGCAGACCCCTCCGTCCCGTCCCCGCCACTGCGAAGATCCCCCTGTTCTTCCATCCGTAAAGGGGTCCCCCTTTACGGATGGAAGAACAGGGGGGAGGCGCCCAGGAGATGGCTTTTGTCCGAGCCGCGGCCGGGTGGTTTACGGGCCAAGAGGCGGGGCCGCGCAGGCGCAAGCAGGCCCCCCCACCGCAAGCATCCCTCCGGGCAACGTGCCCCCCCCCCGCCCCCCCTTGAGATATCAGGCCAGGTTCACAGGGTCCCTGGGCTGGTGTCAGAGTTAACGGAAGCCCTCCCTGCCATCCAGAGGACCGTGCGTTTTCCCGTGGACCACACTTCCCAGCAGCTCTCCCACCCCCGCAGAGGCAGAGTGCCAGGGAAGAACTAGGGACCTGGGGCCGGGAAGAGGGGCCGGCCACGGTTCCGCGCCAGGTGGAGCGGGTCCCGGCGGGCGGGCGGGCGGGCGGGACCCTCGTCCACGGACCTGTTCTCCTGTGGGGAGTCTGGCCTGTGCCCCGCCTGGGAGGCTAAGAGCCTTGCTTCGCCTGCAACGCCCCCACCCTGCCACAAGGCGGCAGACTTGGGCCCAGCCGCTTCAACCCTCCAGTCTGTGCAGAAGCACCCAAAAATGGAGTGAGACCGCTGCGACCTCAGTCCCCCAGAGCTCGAACCCCCACCTCTGTGAGGGAATCGGCGGCCTCCTGTCCTTGGCGTCCGCAAAAGGCATTCACCTGCGGCGAACCAGGGCCTCGGGAGAGCAGGGCCAGGCCCCATGGTAGGAGCCCGGGGGAGGCAACGGCAGCCTCTGCGGCCAGGCCTCGGGCTCTCGCCGGGGCTCTCTCGGGGCACGGGCACCCTCTCTCGCCTAGAGAGTGCCCACGCCGTCCCTGGAGCCCCGCGAGACACCTGCTTCCCGTGATAAGAGGCCCCCTGCCTCCATGGAGCTTGGAACTCTGGGGCCGTGCTGCGGGTCACTGGGCTAAGTGGCTGGAGACGCGCAGACCCCTCCGTCCCGACCGCCCCACTGCGAAGATCCCCCTGTTCCTCCATCCGTAAGGGGGTCGCCCCTTACGGATGGAGGAACAGGGGGGAGGCCCCCAGGAGATGGCATTTGTCAGAGCCGCCGCTGGCCGGTTTCGGGCCAAGACGCGGGACCCGGCAGGCAGAGGGCAGGCAGCCCCACCAGAAGCCTCCCTCGGGGCAACGGGCCCCACCCCGGACATATCAGGCCCGCTTCACAGAGTCCCTGGGGTCCTGTCCGTGGAACTGGAAGCTCTGCCCGCCACCCAGAGGTCCGTTCCTTTTCCCGTGGACCACACTTGCCAGCGCGTCTCCCACCCCGGCAGAGGCAGAGTGCCAGGGAAGAACTAGGGCCCCGGGGCCTCGATGAGGGGCGGGCCAGGGTTCCGCGCCTGGTGGGCAGGGGCCCGGGCGGGCCGGACCCACGCCCAGGGACCCCGTCTCCCGGGGGGACTCGGGCCTGAGACCTGCCTGGGGGGCTGAGAGTCTTTCTTGGCTCAAACGGCCCCACCCTGCCCCGAGGCGGCAAACCTGCACCGAGACGCTTCTACTCTCTAAAGTCTGGGCTGGACTTCGCGAGAAGGGACTGTGTCCGCTGGGACCCGGGTCCCACAGAGCTCGAACCCCCCTCCCCGTGAAGGCATCCGCGGCCTGTGGTCCTTGCTGTCCGCAAAAGGCATTCACCTGCGGAGAACCTGGGCCCAGGTGGGCGGGACCAGGCCCCACGGCAGGAGCCTAGGGAGGCCACTGGAGCCACGGGGGCCAGGGCGGGGCATTTTCCCGGGTGCTCTCTCGGGTCCCGGGTGCCCTCTCTCGCCCGGGGAGTGCCCACGCCGTCCCTTGAGCCCCGCAGGACGCCTGCATCCCGCCATAAGCGGCCCACCTCCTCCATGGAGCACGGACACAGGGGGCCGGGGTGCGAGCAACTGGCCTACGTGGCGGCAAACCCGCAGACCCCTCCGTCCCGTCCCCGCCACTGCGAAGATCCCCCTGTTCTTCCATCCGTAAAGGGGTCCCCCTTTACGGATGGAAGAACAGGGGGGAGGCGCCCAGGAGATGGCTTTTGTCCGAGCCGCGGCCGGGTGGTTTACGGGCCAAGAGGCGGGGCCGCGCAGGCGCAAGCAGGCCCCCCCACCGCAAGCATCCCTCCGGGCAACGTGCCCCCCCCCGCCCCCCCTTGAGATATCAGGCCAGGTTCACAGGGTCCCTGGGCTGGTGTCAGAGTTAACGGAAGCCCTCCCTGCCATCCAGAGGACCGTGCGTTTTCCCGTGGACCACACTTCCCAGCAGCTCTCCCACCCCCGCAGAGGCAGAGTGCCAGGGAAGAACTAGGGACCTGGGGCCGGGAAGAGGGGCCGGCCACGGTTCCGCGCCAGGTGGAGCGGGTCCCGGCGGGCGGGCGGGCGGGCGGGACCCTCGTCCACGGACCTGTTCTCCTGTGGGGAGTCTGGCCTGTGCCCCGCCTGGGAGGCTAAGAGCCTTGCTTCGCCTGCAACGCCCCCACCCTGCCACAAGGCGGCAGACTTGGGCCCAGCCGCTTCAACCCTCCAGTCTGTGCAGAAGCACCCAAAAATGGAGTGAGACCGCTGCGACCTCAGTCCCCCAGAGCTCGAACCCCCACCTCTGTGAGGGAATCGGCGGCCTCCTGTCCTTGGCGTCCGCAAAAGGCATTCACCTGCGGCGAACCAGGGCCTCGGGAGAGCAGGGCCAGGCCCCATGGTAGGAGCCCGGGGGAGGCAACGGCAGCCTCTGCGGCCAGGCCTCGGGCTCTCGCCGGGGCTCTCTCGGGGCACGGGCACCCTCTCTCGCCTAGAGAGTGCCCACGCCGTCCCTGGAGCCCCGCGAGACACCTGCTTCCCGTGATAAGAGGCCCCCTGCCTCCATGGAGCTTGGAACTCTGGGGCCGGGCTGCGGGTCACTGGGCTAAGTGGCTGGAGACGCGCAGACCCCTCCGTCCCGACCGCCCCACTGCGAAGATCCCCCTGTTCCTCCATCCGTAAGGGGGTCGCCCCTTACGGATGGAGGAACAGGGGGGAGGCCCCCAGGAGATGGCATTTGTCAGAGCCGCCGCTGGCCGGTTTCGGGCCAAGACGCGGGACCCGGCAGGCAGAGGGCAGGCAGCCCCACCAGAAGCCTCCCTCGGGGCAACGGGCCCCACCCCGGACATATCAGGCCCGCTTCACAGAGTCCCTGGGGTCCTGTCCGTGGAACTGGAAGCTCTGCCCGCCACCCAGAGGTCCGTTCCTTTTCCCGTGGACCACACTTGCCAGCGCGTCTCCCACCCCGGCAGAGGCAGAGTGCCAGGGAAGAACTAGGGCCCCGGGGCCTCGATGAGGGGCGGGCCAGGGTTCCGCGCCTGGTGGGCAGGGGCCCGGGCGGGCCGGACCCACGCCCAGGGACCCCGTCTCCCGGGGGGACTCGGGCCTGAGACCTGCCTGGGGGGCTGAGAGTCTTTCTTGGCTCAAACGGCCCCACCCTGCCCCGAGGCGGCAAACCTGCACCGAGACGCTTCTACTCTCTAAAGTCTGGGCTGGACTTCGCGAGAAGGGACTGTGTCCGCTGGGACCCGGGTCCCACAGAGCTCGAACCCCCCTCCCCGTGAAGGCATCCGCGGCCTGTGGTCCTTGCTGTCCGCAAAAGGCATTCACCTGCGGAGAACCTGGGCCCAGGCCCCACGGCAGGAGCCTAGGGAGGCCACTGGAGCCACGGGGGCCAGGGCGGGGCATTTTCCCGGGTGCTCTCTCGGGTCCCGGGTGCCCTCTCTCGCCCGGGGAGTGCCCACGCCGTCCCTTGAGCCCCGCAGGACGCCTGCATCCCGCCATAAGCGGCCCACCTCCTCCATGGAGCACGGACACAGGGGGCCGGGGTGCGAGCAACTGGCCTACGTGGCGGCAAACCCGCAGACCCCTCCGTCCCGTCCCCGCCACTGCGAAGATCCCCCTGTTCTTCCATCCGTAAAGGGGTCCCCCTTTACGGATGGAAGAACAGGGGGGAGGCGCCCAGGAGATGGCTTTTGTCCGAGCCGCGGCCGGGTGGTTTACGGGCCAAGAGGCGGGGCCGCGCAGGCGCAAGCAGGCCCCCCCACCGCAAGCATCCCTCCGGGCAACGTGCCCCCCCCCGCCCCCCCTTGAGATATCAGGCCAGGTTCACAGGGTCCCTGGGCTGGTGTCAGAGTTAACGGAAGCCCTCCCTGCCATCCAGAGGACCGTGCGTTTTCCCGTGGACCACACTTCCCAGCAGCTCTCCCACCCCCGCAGAGGCAGAGTGCCAGGGAAGAACTAGGGACCTGGGGCCGGGAAGAGGGGCCGGCCACGGTTCCGCGCCAGGTGGAGCGGGTCCCGGCGGGCGGGCGGGCGGGCGGGACCCTCGTCCACGGACCTGTTCTCCTGTGGGGAGTCTGGCCTGTGCCCCGCCTGGGAGGCTAAGAGCCTTGCTTCGCCTGCAACGCCCCCACCCTGCCACAAGGCGGCAGACTTGGGCCCAGCCGCTTCAACCCTCCAGTCTGTGCAGAAGCACCCAAAAATGGAGTGAGACCGCTGCGACCTCAGTCCCCCAGAGCTCGAACCCCCACCTCTGTGAGGGAATCGGCGGCATCCTGTCCTTGGCGTCCGCAAGAGGCATTCACCTGCGGCGAACCAGGGCCTCGGGAGAGCAGGGCCAGGCCCCATGGTAGGAGCCCGGGGGAGGCAACGGCAGCCTCTGCGGCCAGGCCTCGGGCTCTCGCCGGGGCTCTCTCGGGGCACGGGCACCCTCTCTCGCCTAGAGAGTGCCCACGCCGTCCCTGGAGCCCCGCGAGACACCTGCTTCCCGTGATAAGAGGCCCCCTGCCTCCATGGAGCTTGGAACTCTGGGGCCGGGCTGCGGGTCACTGGGCTAAGTGGCTGGAGACGCGCAGACCCCTCCGTCCCGACCGCCCCACTGCGAAGATCCCCCTGTTCCTCCATCCGTAAGGGGGTCGCCCCTTACGGATGGAGGAACAGGGGGGAGGCCCCCAGGAGATGGCATTTGTCAGAGCCGCCGCTGGCCGGTTTCGGGCCAAGACGCGGGACCCGGCAGGCAGAGGGCAGGCAGCCCCACCAGAAGCCTCCCTCGGGGCAACGGGCCCCACCCCGGACATATCAGGCCCGCTTCACAGAGTCCCTGGGGTCCTGTCCGTGGAACTGGAAGCTCTGCCCGCCACCCAGAGGTCCGTTCCTTTTCCCGTGGACCACACTTGCCAGCGCGTCTCCCACCCCGGCAGAGGCAGAGTGCCAGGGAAGAACTAGGGCCCCGGGGCCTCGATGAGGGGCGGGCCAGGGTTCCGCGCCTGGTGGGCAGGGGCCCGGGCGGGCCGGACCCACGCCCAGGGACCCCGTCTCCCGGGGGGACTCGGGCCTGAGACCTGCCTGGGGGGCTGAGAGTCTTTCTTGGCTCAAACGGCCCCACCCTGCCCCGAGGCGGCAAACCTGCACCGAGACGCTTCTACTCTCTAAAGTCTGGGCTGGACTTCGCGAGAAGGGACTGTGTCCGCTGGGACCCGGGTCCCACAGAGCTCGAACCCCCCTCCCCGTGAAGGCATCCGCGGCCTGTGGTCCTTGCTGTCCGCAAAAGGCATTCACCTGCGGAGAACCTGGGCCCAGGTGAGCGGGACCAGGCCCCACGGCAGGAGCCTAGGGAGGCCACTGGAGCCACGGGGGCCAGGGCGGGGCATTTTCCCGGGTGCTCTCTCGGGTCCCGGGTGCCCTCTCTCGCCCGGGGAGTGCCCACGCCGTCCCTTGAGCCCCGCAGGACGCCTGCATCCCGCCATAAGCGGCCCACCTCCTCCATGGAGCACGGACACAGGGGGCCGGGGTGCGAGCAACTGGCCTACGTGGCGGCAAACCCGCAGACCCCTCCGTCCCGTCCCCGCCACTGCGAAGATCCCCCTGTTCTTCCATCCGTAAAGGGGTCCCCCTTTACGGATGGAAGAACAGGGGGGAGGCGCCCAGGAGATGGCTTTTGTCCGAGCCGCGGCCGGGTGGTTTACGGGCCAAGAGGCGGGGCCGCGCAGGCGCAAGCAGGCCCCCCCACCGCAAGCATCCCTCCGGGCAACGTGCCCCCCCCCGCCCCCCCTTGAGATATCAGGCCAGGTTCACAGGGTCCCTGGGCTGGTGTCAGAGTTAACGGAAGCCCTCCCTGCCATCCAGAGGACCGTGCGTTTTCCCGTGGACCACACTTCCCAGCAGCTCTCCCACCCCCGCAGAGGCAGAGTGCCAGGGAAGAACTAGGGACCTGGGGCCGGGAAGAGGGGCCGGCCACGGTTCCGCGCCAGGTGGAGCGGGTCCCGGCGGGCGGGCGGGCGGGCGGGACCCTCGTCCACGGACCTGTTCTCCTGTGGGGAGTCTGGCCTGTGCCCCGCCTGGGAGGCTAAGAGCCTTGCTTCGCCTGCAACGCCCCCACCCTGCCACAAGGCGGCAGACTTGGGCCCAGCCGCTTCAACCCTCCAGTCTGTGCAGAAGCACCCAAAAATGGAGTGAGACCGCTGCGACCTCAGTCCCCCAGAGCTCGAACCCCCACCTCTGTGAGGGAATCGGCGGCCTCCTGTCCTTGGCGTCCGCAAAAGGCATTCACCTGCGGCGAACCAGGGCCTCGGGAGAGCAGGGCCAGGCCCCATGGTAGGAGCCCGGGGGAGGCAACGGCAGCCTCTGCGGCCAGGCCTCGGGCTCTCGCCGGGGCTCTCTCGGGGCACGGGCACCCTCTCTCGCCTAGAGAGTGCCCACGCCGTCCCTGGAGCCCCGCGAGACACCTGCTTCCCGTGATAAGAGGCCCCCTGCCTCCATGGAGCTTGGAACTCTGGGGCCGGGCTGCGGGTCACTGGGCTAAGTGGCTGGAGACGCGCAGACCCCTCCGTCCCGACCGCCCCACTGCGAAGATCCCCCTGTTCCTCCATCCGTAAGGGGGTCGCCCCTTACGGATGGAGGAACAGGGGGGAGGCCCCCAGGAGATGGCATTTGTCAGAGCCGCCGCTGGCCGGTTTCGGGCCAAGACGCGGGACCCGGCAGGCAGAGGGCAGGCAGCCCCACCAGAAGCCTCCCTCGGGGCAACGGGCCCCACCCCGGACATATCAGGCCCGCTTCACAGAGTCCCTGGGGTCCTGTCCGTGGAACTGGAAGCTCTGCCCGCCACCCAGAGGTCCGTTCCTTTTCCCGTGGACCACACTTGCCAGCGCGTCCCCACCCCGGCAGAGGCAGAGTGCCAGGGAAGAACTAGGGCCCCGGGGCCTCGATGAGGGGCGGGCCAGGGTTCCGCGCCTGGTGGGCAGGGGCCCGGGCGGGCCGGACCCACGCCCAGGGACCCCGTCTCCCGGGGGGACTCGGGCCTGAGACCTGCCTGGGGGGCTGAGAGTCTTTCTTGGCTCAAACGGCCCCACCCTGCCCCGAGGCGGCAAACCTGCACCGAGACGCTTCTACTCTCTAAAGTCTGGGCTGGACTTCGCGAGAAGGGACTGTGTCCGCTGGGACCCGGGTCCCACAGAGCTCGAACCCCCCTCCCCGTGAAGGCATCCGCGGCCTGTGGTCCTTGCTGTCCGCAAAAGGCATTCACCTGCGGAGAACCTGGGCCCAGGTGGGCGGGACCAGGCCCCACGGCAGGAGCCTAGGGAGGCCACTGGAGCCACGGGGGCCAGGGCGGGGCATTTTCCCGGGTGCTCTCTCGGGTCCCGGGTGCCCTCTCTCGCCCGGGGAGTGCCCACGCCGTCCCTTGAGCCCCGCAGGACGCCTTCATCCCGCCATAAGCGGCCCACCTCCTCCATGGAGCACGGACACAGGGGGCCGGGGTGCGAGCAACTGGCCTACGTTGCGGCAAACCCGCAGACCCCTCCGTCCCGTCCCCGCCACTGCGA
Organism: Desmodus rotundus; assembly: GCF_022682495.2. Classification (NCBI taxonomy): domain Eukaryota; kingdom Metazoa; phylum Chordata; class Mammalia; order Chiroptera; family Phyllostomidae; genus Desmodus; species Desmodus rotundus. The sequence goes on along the minus strand of NW_026527219.1, from coordinate 40,442 downwards.
AGATCCCCCTGTTCTTCCATCCGTAAAGGGGTCCCCCTTTACGGATGGAAGAACAGGGGGGAGGCGCCCAGGAGATGGCTTTTGTCCGAGCCGCGGCCGGGTGGTTTACGGGCCAAGAGGCGGGGCCGCGCAGGCGCAAGCAGGCCCCCCCACCGCAAGCATCCCTCCGGGCAACGTGCCCCCCCCCGCCCCCCCTTGAGATATCAGGCCAGGTTCACAGGGTCCCTGGGCTGGTGTCAGAGTTAACGGAAGCCCTCCCTGCCATCCAGAGGACCGTGCGTTTTCCCGTGGACCACACTTCCCAGCAGCTCTCCCACCCCCGCAGAGGCAGAGTGCCAGGGAAGAACTAGGGACCTGGGGCCGGGAAGAGGGGCCGGCCACGGTTCCGCGCCAGGTGGAGCGGGTCCCGGCGGGCGGGCGGGCGGGCGGGACCCTCGTCCACGGACCTGTTCTCCTGTGGGGAGTCTGGCCTGTGCCCCGCCTGGGAGGCTAAGAGCCTTGCTTCGCCTGCAACGCCCCCACCCTGCCACAAGGCGGCAGACTTGGGCCCAGCCGCTTCAACCCTCCAGTCTGTGCAGAAGCACCCAAAAATGGAGTGAGACCGCTGCGACCTCAGTCCCCCAGAGCTCGAACCCCCACCTCTGTGAGGGAATCGGCGGCCTCCTGTCCTTGGCGTCCGCAAAAGGCATTCACCTGCGGCGAACCAGGGCCTCGGGAGAGCAGGGCCAGGCCCCATGGTAGGAGCCCGGGGGAGGCAACGGCAGCCTCTGTGGCCAGGCCTCGGGCTCTCGCCGGGGCTCTCTCGGGGCACGGGCACCCTCTCTCGCCTAGAGAGTGCCCACGCCGTCCCTGGAGCCCCGCGAGACACCTGCTTCCCGTGATAAGAGGCCCCCTGCCTCCATGGAGCTTGGAACTCTGGGGCCGGGCTGCGGGTCACTGGGCTAAGTGGCTGGAGACGCGCAGACCCCTCCGTCCCGACCGCCCCACTGCGAAGATCCCCCTGTTCCTCCATCCGTAAGGGGGTCGCCCCTTACGGATGGAGGAACAGGGGGGAGGCCCCCAGGAGATGGCATTTGTCAGAGCCGCCGCTGGCCGGTTTCGGGCCAAGACGCGGGACCCGGCAGGCAGAGGGCAGGCAGCCCCACCAGAAGCCTCCCTCGGGGCAACGGGCCCCACCCCGGACATATCAGGCCCGCTTCACAGAGTCCCTGGGGTCCTGTCCGTGGAACTGGAAGCTCTGCCCGCCACCCAGAGGTCCGTTCCTTTTCCCGTGGACCACACTTGCCAGCGCGTCTCCCACCCCGGCAGAGGCAGAGTGCCAGGGAAGAACTAGGGCCCCGGGGCCTCGATGAGGGGCGGGCCAGGGTTCCGCGCCTGGTGGGCAGGGGCCCGGGCGGGCCGGACCCACGCCCAGGGACCCCGTCTCCCGGGGGGACTCGGGCCTGAGACCTGCCTGGGGGGCTGAGAGTCTTTCTTGGCTCAAACGGCCCCACCCTGCCCCGAGGCGGCAAACCTGCACCGAGACGCTTCTACTCTCTAAAGTCTGGGCTGGACTTCGCGAGAAGGGACTGTGTCCGCTGGGACCCGGGTCCCACAGAGCTCGAACCCCCCTCCCCGTGAAGGCATCCGCGGCCTGTGGTCCTTGCTGTCCGCAAAAGGCATTCACCTGCGGAGAACCTGGGCCCAGGTGGGCGGGACCAGGCCCCACGGCAGGAGCCTAGGGAGGCCACTGGAGCCACGGGGGCCAGGGCGGGGCATTTTCCCGGGTGCTCTCTCGGGTCCCGGGTGCCCTCTCTCGCCCGGGGAGTGCCCACGCCGTCCCTTGAGCCCCGCAGGACGCCTGCATCCCGCCATAAGCGGCCCACCTCCTCCATGGAGCACGGACACAGGGGGCCGGGGTGCGAGCAACTGGCCTACGTGGCGGCAAACCCGCAGACCCCTCCGTCCCGTCCCCGCCACTGCGAAGATCCCCCTGTTCTTCCATCCGTAAAGGGGTCCCCCTTTACGGATGGAAGAACAGGGGGGAGGCGCCCAGGAGATGGCTTTTGTCCGAGCCGCGGCCGGGTGGTTTACGGGCCAAGAGGCGGGGCCGCGCAGGCGCAAGCAGGCCCCCCCACCGCAAGCATCCCTCCGGGCAACGTGCCCCCCCCCCCGCCCCCCCTTGAGATATCAGGCCAGGTTCACAGGGTCCCTGGGCTGGTGTCAGAGTTAACGGAAGCCCTCCCTGCCATCCAGAGGACCGTGCGTTTTCCCGTGGACCACACTTCCCAGCAGCTCTCCCACCCCCGCAGAGGCAGAGTGCCAGGGAAGAACTAGGGACCTGGGGCCGGGAAGAGGGGCCGGCCACGGTTCCGCGCCAGGTGGAGCGGGTCCCGGCGGGCGGGCGGGCGGGCGGGACCCTCGTCCACGGACCTGTTCTCCTGTGGGGAGTCTGGCCTGTGCCCCGCCTGGGAGGCTAAGAGCCTTGCTTCGCCTGCAACGCCCCCACCCTGCCACAAGGCGGCAGACTTGGGCCCAGCCGCTTCAACCCTCCAGTCTGTGCAGAAGCACCCAAAAATGGAGTGAGACCGCTGCGACCTCAGTCCCCCAGAGCTCGAACCCCCACCTCTGTGAGGGAATCGGCGGCCTCCTGTCCTTGGCGTCCGCAAAAGGCATTCACCTGCGGCGAACCAGGGCCTCGGGAGAGCAGGGCCAGGCCCCATGGTAGGAGCCCGGGGGAGGCAACGGCAGCCTCTGCGGCCAGGCCTCGGGCTCTCGCCGGGGCTCTCTCGGGGCACGGGCACCCTCTCTCGCCTAGAGAGTGCCCACGCCGTCCCTGGAGCCCCGCGAGACACCTGCTTCCCGTGATAAGAGGCCCCCTGCCTCCATGGAGCTTGGAACTCTGGGGCCGGGCTGCGGGTCACTGGGCTAAGTGGCTGGAGACGCGCAGACCCCTCCGTCCCGACCGCCCCACTGCGAAGATCCCCCTGTTCCTCCATCCGTAAGGGGGTCGCCCCTTACGGATGGAGGAACAGGGGGGAGGCCCCCAGGAGATGGCATTTGTCAGAGCCGCCGCTGGCCGGTTTCGGGCCAAGACGCGGGACCCGGCAGGCTGAGGGCAGGCAGCTCCACCAGAAGCCTCCCTCGGGGCAACGGGCCCCACCCCGGACATATCAGGCCCGCTTCACAGAGTCCCTGGGGTCCTGTCCGTGGAACTGGAAGCTCTGCCCGCCACCCAGAGGTCCGTTCCTTTTCCCGTGGACCACACTTGCCAGCGCGTCTCCCACCCCGGCAGAGGCAGAGTGCCAGGGAAGAACTAGGGCCCCGGGGCCTCGATGAGGGGCGGGCCAGGGTTCCGCGCCTGGTGGGCAGGGGCCCGGGCGGGCCGGACCCACGCCCAGGGACCCCGTCTCCCGGGGGGACTCGGGCCTGAGACCTGCCTGGGGGGCTGAGAGTCTTTTTTGGCTCAAACGGCCCCACCCTGCCCCGAGGCGGCAAACCTGCACCGAGACGCTTCTTCTCTCTAAAGTCTGGGCTGGACTTCGCGAGAAGGGACTGTGTCCGCTGGGACCCGGGTCCCACAGAGCTCGAACCCCCCTCCCCGTGAAGGCATCCGCGGCCTGTGGTCCTTGCTGTCCGCAAAAGGCATTCACCTGCGGAGAACCTGGGCCCAGGTGGGCGGGACCAGGCCCCACGGCAGGAGCCTAGGGAGGCCACTGGAGCCACGGGGGCCAGGGCGGGGCATTTTCCCGGGTGCTCTCTCGGGTCCCGGGTGCCCTCTCTCGCCCGGGGAGTGCCCACGCCGTCCCTTGAGCCCCGCAGGACGCCTGCATCCCGCCATAAGCGGCCCACCTCCTCCATGGAGCACGGACACAGGGGGCCGGGGTGCGAGCAACTGGCCTACGTGGCGGCAAACCCGCAGACCCCTCCGTCCCGTCCCCGCCACTGCGAAGATCCCCCTGTTCTTCCATCCGTAAAGGGGTCCCCCTTTACGGATGGAAGAACAGGGGGGAGGCGCCCAGGAGATGGCTTTTGTCCGAGCCGCGGCCGGGTGGTTTACGGGCCAAGAGGCGGGGCCGCGCAGGCGCAAGCAGGCCCCCCCACCGCAAGCATCCCTCCGGGCAACGTGCCCCCCCCCCGCCCCCCCTTGAGATATCAGGCCAGGTTCACAGGGTCCCTGGGCTGGTGTCAGAGTTAACGGAAGCCCTCCCTGCCATCCAGAGGACCGTGCGTTTTCCCGTGGACCACACTTCCCAGCAGCTCTCCCACCCCCGCAGAGGCAGAGTGCCAGGGAAGAACTAGGGACCTGGGGCCGGGAAGAGGGGCCGGCCACGGTTCCGCGCCAGGTGGAGCGGGTCCCGGCGGGCGGGCGGGCGGGCGGGACCCTCGTCCACGGACCTGTTCTCCTGTGGGGAGTCTGGCCTGTGCCCCGCCTGGGAGGCTAAGAGCCTTGCTTCGCCTGCAACGCCCCCACCCTGCCACAAGGCGGCAGACTTGGGCCCAGCCGCTTCAACCCTCCAGTCTGTGCAGAAGCACCCAAAAATGGAGTGAGACCGCTGCGACCTCAGTCCCCCAGAGCTCGAACCCCCACCTCTGTGAGGGAATCGGCGGCCTCCTGTCCTTGGCGTCCGCAAAAGGCATTCACCTGCGGCGAACCAGGGCCTCGGGAGAGCAGGGCCAGGCCCCATGGTAGGAGCCCGGGGGAGGCAACGGCAGCCTCTGCGGCCAGGCCTCGGGCTCTCGCCGGGGCTCTCTCGGGGCACGGGCACCCTCTCTCGCCTAGAGAGTGCCCACGCCGTCCCTGGAGCCCCGCGAGACACCTGCTTCCCGTGATAAGAGGCCCCCTGCCTCCATGGAGCTTGGAACTCTGGGGCCGGGCTGCGGGTCACTGGGCTAAGTGGCTGGAGACGCGCAGACCCCTCCGTCCCGACCGCCCCACTGCGAAGATCCCCCTGTTCCTCCATCCGTAAGGGGGTCGCCCCTTACGGATGGAGGAACAGGGGGGAGTTCCCCAGGAGATGGCATTTGTCAGAGCCGCCGCTGGCCGGTTTCGGGCCAAGACGCGGGACCCGGCAGGCAGAGGGCAGGCAGCCCCACCAGAAGCCTCCCTCGGGGCAACGGGCCCCACCCCGGACATATCAGGCCCGCTTCACAGAGTCCCTGGGGTCCTGTCCGTGGAACTGGAAGCTCTGCCCGCCACCCAGAGGTCCGTTCCTTTTCCCGTGGACCACACTTGCCAGCGCGTCTCCCACCCCGGCAGAGGCAGAGTGCCAGGGAAGAACTAGGGCCCCGGGGCCTCGATGAGGGGCGGGCCAGGGTTCCGCGCCTGGTGGGCAGGGGCCCGGGCGGGCCGGACCCACGCCCAGGGACCCCGTCTCCCGGGGGGACTCGGGCCTGAGACCTGCCTGGGGGGCTGAGAGTCTTTCTTGGCTCAAACGGCCCCACCCTGCCCCGAGGCGGCAAACCTGCACCTAGACGCTTCTACTCTCTAAAGTCTGGGCTGGACTTCGCGAGAAGGGACTGTGTCCGCTGGGACCCGGGTCCCACAGAGCTCGAACCCCCCTCCCCGTGAAGGCATCCGCGGCCTGTGGTCCTTGCTGTCCGCAAAAGGCATTCACCTGCGGAGAACCTGGGCCCAGGTGGGCGGGACCAGGCCCCACGGCAGGAGCCTAGGGAGGCCACTGGAGCCACGGGGGCCAGGGCGGGGCATTTTCCCGGGTGCTCTCTCGGGTCCCGGGTGCCCTCTCTCGCCCGGGGAGTGCCCACGCCGTCCCTTGAGCCCCGCAGGACGCCTGCATCCCGCCATAAGCGGCCCACCTCCTCCATGGAGCACGGACACAGGGGGCCGGGGTGCGAGCAACTGGCCTACGTGGCGGCAAACCCGCAGACCCCTCCGTCCCGTCCCCGCCACTGCGAAGATCCCCCTGTTCTTCCATCCGTAAAGGGGTCCCCCTTTACGGATGGAAGAACAGGGGGGAGGCGCCCAGGAGATGGCTTTTGTCCGAGCCGCGGCCGGGTGGTTTACGGGCCAAGAGGCGGGGCCGCGCAGGCGCAAGCAGGCCCCCCCACCGCAAGCATCCCTCCGGGCAACGTGCCCCCCCCCGCCCCCCCTTGAGATATCAGGCCAGGTTCACAGGGTCCCTGGGCTGGTGTCAGAGTTAACGGAAGCCCTCCCTGCCATCCAGAGGACCGTGCGTTTTCCCGTGGACCACACTTCCCAGCAGCTCTCCCACCCCCGCAGAGGCAGAGTGCCAGGGAAGAACTAGGGACCTGGGGCCGGGAAGAGGGGCCGGCCACGGTTCCGCGCCAGGTGGAGCGGGTCCCGGCGGGCGGGCGGGCGGGCGGGACCCTCGTCCACGGACCTGTTCTCCTGTGGGGAGTCTGGCCTGTGCCCCGCCTGGGAGGCTAAGAGCCTTGCTTCGCCTGCAACGCCCCCACCCTGCCACAAGGCGGCAGACTTGGGCCCAGCCGCTTCAACCCTCCAGTCTGTGCAGAAGCACCCAAAAATGGAGTGAGACCGCTGCGACCTCAGTCCCCCAGAGCTCGAACCCCCACCTCTGTGAGGGAATCGGCGGCCTCCTGTCCTTGGCGTCCGCAAAAGGCATTCACCTGCGGCGAACCAGGGCCTCGGGAGAGCAGGGCCAGGCCCCATGGTAGGAGCCCGGGGGAGGCAACGGCAGCCTCTGCGGCCAGGCCTCGGGCTCTCGCCGGGGCTCTCTCGGGGCACGGGCACCCTCTCTCGCCTAGAGAGTGCCCACGCCGTCCCTGGAGCCCCGCGAGACACCTGCTTCCCGTGATAAGAGGCCCCCTGCCTCCATGGAGCTTGGAACTCTGGGGCCGGGCTGCGGGTCACTGGGCTAAGTGGCTGGAGACGCGCATACCCCTCCGTCCCGACCGCCCCACTGCGAAGATCCCCCTGTTCCTCCATCCGTAAGGGGGTCGCCCCTTACGGATGGAGGAACAGGGGGGAGGCCCCCAGGAGATGGCATTTGTCAGAGCCGCCGCTGGCCGGTTTCGGGCCAAGACGCGGGACCCGGCAGGCAGAGGGCAGGCAGCCCCACCAGAAGCCTCCCTCGGGGCAACGGGCCCCACCCCGGACATATCAGGCCCGCTTCACAGAGTCCCTGGGGTCCTGTCCGTGGAACTGGAAGCTCTGCCCGCCACCCAGAGGTCCGTTCCTTTTCCCGTGGACCACACTTGCCAGCGCGTCTCCCACCCCGGCAGAGGCAGAGTGCCAGGGAAGAACTAGGGCCCCGGGGCCTCGATGAGGGGCGGGCCAGGGTTCCGCGCCTGGTGGGCAGGGGCCCGGGCGGGCCGGACCCACGCCCAGGGACCCCGTCTCCCGGGGGGACTCGGGCCTGAGACCTGCCTGGGGGGCTGAGAGTCTTTCTTGGCTCAAACGGCCCCACCCTGCCCCGAGGCGGCAAACCTGCACCGAGACGCTTCTACTCTCTAAAGTCTGGGCTGGACTTCGCGAGAAGGGACTGTGTCCGCTGGGACCCGGGTCCCACAGAGCTCGAACCCCCCTCCCCGTGAAGGCATCCGCGGCCTGTGGTCCTTGCTGTCCGCAAAAGGCATTCACCTGCGGAGAACCTGGGCCCAGGTGAGCGGGACCAGGCCCCACGGCAGGAGCCTAGGGAGGCCACTGGAGCCACGGGGGCCAGGGCGGGGCATTTTCCCGGGTGCTCTCTCGGGTCCCGGGTGCCCTCTCTCGCCCGGGGAGTGCCCACGCCGTCCCTTGAGCCCCGCAGGACGCCTGCATCCCGCCATAAGCGGCCCACCTCCTCCATGGAGCACGGACACAGGGGGCCGGGGTGCGAGCAACTGGCCTACGTGGCGGCAAACCCGCAGACCCCTCCGTCCCGTCCCCGCCACTGCGAAGATCCCCCTGTTCTTCCATCCGTAAAGGGGTCCCCCTTTACGGATGGAAGAACAGGGGGGAGGCGCCCAGGAGATGGCTTTTGTCCGAGCCGCGGCCGGGTGGTTTACGGGCCAAGAGGCGGGGCCGCGCAGGCGCAAGCAGGCCCCCCCACCGCAAGCATCCCTCCGGGCAACGTGCCCCCCCCCCGCCCCCCCTTGAGATATCAGGCCAGGTTCACAGGGTCCCTGGGCTGGTGTCAGAGTTAACGGAAGCCCTCCCTGCCATCCAGAGGACCGTGCGTTTTCCCGTGGACCACACTTCCCAGCAGCTCTCCCACCCCCGCAGAGGCAGAGTGCCAGGGAAGAACTAGGGACCTGGGGCCGGGAAGAGGGGCCGGCCACGGTTCCGCGCCAGGTGGAGCGGGTCCCGGCGGGCGGGCGGGCGGGCGGGACCCTCGTCCACGGACCTGTTCTCCTGTGGGGAGTCTGGCCTGTGCCCCGCCTGGGAGGCTAAGAGCCTTGCTTCGCCTGCAACGCCCCCACCCTGCCACAAGGCGGCAGACTTGGGCCCAGCCGCTTCAACCCTCCAGTCTGTGCAGAAGCACCCAAAAATGGAGTGAGACCGCTGCGACCTCAGTCCCCCAGAGCTCGAACCCCCACCTCTGTGAGGGAATCGGCGGCCTCCTGTCCTTGGCGTCCGCAAAAGGCATTCACCTGCGGCGAACCAGGGCCTCGGGAGAGCAGGGCCAGGCCCCATGGTAGGAGCCCGGGGGAGGCAACGGCAGCCTCTGCGGCCAGGCCTCGGGCTCTCGCCGGGGCTCTCTCGGGGCACGGGCACCCTCTCTCGCCTAGAGAGTGCCCACGCCGTCCCTGGAGCCCCGCGAGACACCTGCTTCCCGTGATAAGAGGCCCCCTGCCTCCATGGAGCTTGGAACTCTGGGGCCGGGCTGCGGGTCACTGGGCTAAGTGGCTGGAGACGCGCAGACCCCTCCGTCCCGACCGCCCCACTGCGAAGATCCCCCTGTTCCTCCATCCGTAAGGGGGTCGCCCCTTACGGATGGAGGAACAGGGGGGAGTTCCCCAGGAGATGGCATTTGTCAGAGCCGCCGCTGGCCGGTTTCGGGCCAAGACGCGGGACCCGGCAGGCAGAGGGCAGGCAGCCCCACCAGAAGCCTCCCTCGGGGCAACGGGCCCCACCCCGGACATATCAGGCCCGCTTCACAGAGTCCCTGGGGTCCTGTCCGTGGAACTGGAAGCTCTGCCCGCCACCCAGAGGTCCGTTCCTTTTCCCGTGGACCACACTTGCCAGCGCGTCTCCCACCCCGGCAGAGGCAGAGTGCCAGGGAAGAACTAGGGCCCCGGGGCCTCGATGAGGGGCGGGCCAGGGTTCCGCGCCTGGTGGGCAGGGGCCCGGGCGGGCCGGACCCACGCCCAGGGACCCCGTCTCCCGGGGGGACTCGGGCCTGAGACCTGCCTGGGGGGCTGAGAGTCTTTCTTGGCTCAAACGGCCCCACCCTGCCCCGAGGCGGCAAACCTGCACCTAGACGCTTCTACTCTCTAAAGTCTGGGCTGGACTTCGCGAGAAGGGACTGTGTCCGCTGGGACCCGGGTCCCACAGAGCTCGAACCCCCCTCCCCGTGAAGGCATCCGCGGCCTGTGGTCCTTGCTGTCCGCAAAAGGCATTCACCTGCGGAGAACCTGGGCCCAGGTGGGCGGGACCAGGCCCCACGGCAGGAGCCTAGGGAGGCCACTGGAGCCACGGGGGCCAGGGCGGGGCATTTTCCCGGGTGCTCTCTCGGGTCCCGGGTGCCCTCTCTCGCCCGGGGAGTGCCCACGCCGTCCCTTGAGCCCCGCAGGACGCCTGCATCCCGCCATAAGCGGCCCACCTCCTCCATGGAGCACGGACACAGGGGGCCGGGGTGCGAGCAACTGGCCTACGTGGCGGCAAACCCGCAGACCCCTCCGTCCCGTCCCCGCCACTGCGAAGATCCCCCTGTTCTTCCATCCGTAAAGGGGTCCCCCTTTACGGATGGAAGAACAGGGGGGAGGCGCCCAGGAGATGGCTTTTGTCCGAGCCGCGGCCGGGTGGTTTACGGGCCAAGAGGCGGGGCCGCGCAGGCGCAAGCAGGCCCCCCCACCGCAAGCATCCCTCCGGGCAACGTGCCCCCCCCCCGCCCCCCCTTGAGATATCAGGCCAGGTTCACAGGGTCCCTGGGCTGGTGTCAGAGTTAACGGAAGCCCTCCCTGCCATCCAGAGGACCGTGCGTTTTCCCGTGGACCACACTTCCCAGCAGCTCTCCCACCCCCGCAGAGGCAGAGTGCCAGGGAAGAACTAGGGACCTGGGGCCGGGAAGAGGGGCCGGCCACGGTTCCGCGCCAGGTGGAGCGGGTCCCGGCGGGCGGGCGGGCGGGCGGGCGGGACCCTCGTCCACGGACCTGTTCTCCTGTGGGGAGTCTGGCCTGTGCCCCGCCTGGGAGGCTGAGAGCCTTGCTTCGCCTGCAACGCCCCCACCCTGCCACAAGGCGGCAGACTTGGGCCCAGCCGCTTCAACCCTCCAGTCTGTGCAGAAGCACCCAAAAATGGAGTGAGACCGCTGCGACCTCAGTCCCCGAGAGCTCGAACCCCCACCTCTGTGAGGGAATCGGCGGCCTCCTGTCCTTGGCGTCCGCAAAAGGCATTCACCTGCGGCGAACCAGGGCCTCGGGAGAGCAGGGCCAGGCCCCATGGTAGGAGCCCGGGGGAGGCAACGGCAGCCTCTGCGGCCAGGCCTCGGGCTCTCGCCGGGGCTCTCTCGGGGCACGGGCACCCTCTCTCGCCTAGAGAGTGCCCACGCCGTCCCTGGAGCCCCGCGAGACACCTGCTTCCCGTGATAAGAGGCCCCCTGCCTCCATGGAGCTTGGAACTCTGGGGCCGGGCTGCGGGTCACTGGGCTAAGTGGCTGGAGACGCGCAGACCCCTCCGTCCCGACCGCCCCACTGCGAAGATCCCCCTGTTCCTCCATCCGTAAGGGGGTCGCCCCTTACGGATGGAGGAACAGGGGGGAGGCCCCCAGGAGATGGCATTTGTCAGAGCCGCCGCTGGCCGGTTTCGGGCCAAGACGCGGGACCCGGCAGGCAGAGGGCAGGCAGCCCCACCAGAAGCCTCCCTCGGGGCAACGGGCCCCACCCCGGACATATCAGGCCTGCTTCACAGAGTCCCTGGGGTCCTGTCCGTGGAACTGGAAGCTCTGCCCGCCACCCAGAGGTCCGTTCCTTTTCCCGTGGACCACACTTGCCAGCGCGTCTCCCACCCCGGCAGAGGCAGAGTGCCGGGGAAGAACTAGGGCCCCGGGGCCTCGATGAGGGGCGGGCCAGGGTTCCGCGCCTGGTGGGCAGGGGCCCGGGCGGGCCGGACCCACGCCCAGGGACCCCGTCTCCCGGGGGGACTCGGGCCTGAGACCTGCCTGGGGGGCTGAGAGTCTTTCTTGGCTCAAACGGCCCCACCCTGCCCCGAGGCGGCAAACCTGCACCGAGACGCTTCTACTCTCTAAAGTCTGGGCTGGACTTCGCGAGAAGGGACTGTGTCCGCTGGGACCCGGGTCCCACAGAGCTCGAACCCCCCTCCCCGTGAAGGCATCCGCGGCCTGTGGTCCTTGCTGTCCGCAAAAGGCATTCACCTGCGGAGAACCTGGGCCCAGGTGAGCGGGACCAGGCCCCACGGCAGGAGCCTAGGGAGGCCACTGGAGCCACGGGGGCCAGGGCTGGGCATTTTCCCGGGTGCTCTCTCGGGTCCCGGGTGCCCTCTCTCGCCCGGGGAGCGCCCACGCCGTCCCTTGAGCCCCGCAGGACGCCTGCATCCCGCCATAAGCGGCCCACCTCCTCCATGGAGCACGGACACAGGGGGCCGGGGTGCGAGCAACTGGCCTACGTGGCGGCAAACCCGCAGACCCCTCCGTCCCGTCCCCGCCACTGCGAAGATCCCCCTGTTCTTCCATCCGTAAAGGGGTCCCCCTTTACGGATGGAAGAACAGGGGGGAGGCGCCCAGGAGATGGCTTTTGTCCGAGCCGCGGCCGGGTGGTTTACGGGCCAAGAGGCGGGGCCGCGCAGGCGCAAGCAGGCCCCCCCACCACAAGCATCCTTCCGGGCAACGTGCCCCCCCCCCCGCCCCTTGAGATATCAGGCCAGGTTCACAGGGTCCCTGGGCTGGTGTCAGAGTTAACGGAAGCCCTCCCTGCCATCCAGAGGACCGTGCGTTTTCCCGTGGACCACACTTCCCAGCAGCTCTCCCACCCCCGCAGAGGCAGAGTGCCAGGGAAGAACTAGGGACCTGGGGCCGGGAAGAGGGGCCGGCCACGGTTCCGCGCCAGGTGGAGCGGGTCCCGGCGGGCGGGCGGGCGGGCGGGCGGGACCCTCGTCCACGGACCTGTTCTCCTGTGGGGAGTCTGGCCTGTTCCCCGCCTGGGAGGCTGAGAGCCTTGCTTCGCCTGCAACGCCCCCACCCTGCCACAAGGCGGCAGACTTGGGCCCAGCCGCTTCAACCCTCCAGTCTGTGCAGAAGCACCCAAAAATGGAGTGAGACCGCTGCGACCTCAGTCCCCCAGAGCTCGAACCCCCACCTCTGTGAGGGAATCGGCGGCCTCCTGTCCTTGGCGTCCGCAAAAGGCATTCACCTGCGGCGAACCAGGGCCTCGGGAGAGCAGGGCCAGGCCCCATGGTAGGAGCCCGGGGGAGGCAACGGCAGCCTCTGCGGCCAGGCCTCGGGCTCTCGCCGGGGCTCTCTCGGGGCACGGGCACCCTCTCTCGCCTAGAGAGTGCCCACGCCGTCCCTGGAGCCCCGCGAGACACCTGCTTCCCGTAATAAGAGGCCCCCTGCCTCCATGGAGCTTGGAACTCTGGGGCCGGGCTGCGGGTCACTGGGCTAAGTGGCTGGAGACGCGCAGACCCCTCCGTCCCGACCGCCCCACTGCGAAGATCCCCCTGTTCCTCCATCCGTAAGGGGGTCGCCCCTTACGGATGGAGGAACAGGGGGGAGGCCCCCAGGAGATGGCATTTGTCAGAGCCGCCGCTGGCCGGTTTCGGGCCAAGACGCGGGACCCGGCAGGCAGAGGGCAGGCAGCCCCACCAGAAGCCTCCCTCGGGGCAACGGGCCCCACCCTGGACATATCAGGCCTGCTTCACAGAGTCCCTGGGGTCCTGTCCGTGGAACTGGAAGCTCTGCCCGCCACCCAGAGGTCCGTTCCTTTTCCCGTGGACCACACTTGCCAGCGCGTCTCCCACCCCGGCAGAGGCAGAGTGCCAGGGAAGAACTAGGGCCCCGGGGCCTCGATGAGGGGCGGGCCAGGGTTCCGCGCCTGGTGGGCAGGGGCCCAGGCGGGCCGGACCCACGCCCAGGGACCCCCTCTCCCGGGGGGACTCGGGCCTGAGACCTGCCTGGGGGGCTGAGAGTCTTTCTTGGCTCAAACGGCCCCACCCTGCCCCGAGGCGGCAAACCTGCACCGAGACGCTTCTACTCTCTAAAGTCTGGGCTGGACTTCGCGAGAAGGGACTGTGTCCGCTGGGACCCGGGTCCCACAGAGCTCGAACCCCCCTCCCCGTGAAGGCATCCGCGGCCTGTGGTCCTTGCTGTCCGCAAAAGGCATTCACCTGCGGAGAACCTGGGCCCAGGTGAGCGGGACCAGGCCCCACGGCAGGAGCCTAGGGAGGCCACTGGAGCCACGGGGGCCAGGGCTGGGCATTTTCCCGGGTGCTCTCTCGGGTCCCGGGTGCCCTCTCTCGCCCGGGGAGCGCCCACGCCGTCCCTTGAGCCCCGCAGGACGCCTGCATCCCGCCATAAGCGGCCCACCTCCTCCATGGAGCACGGACACAGGGGGCCGGGGTGCGAGCAACTGGCCTACGTGGCGGCAAACCCGCAGACCCCTCCGTCCCGTCCCCGCCACTGCGAAGATCCCCCTGTTCTTCCATCCGTAAAGGGGTCCCCCTTTACGGATGGAAGAACAGGGGGGAGGCGCCCAGGAGATGGCTTTTGTCCGAGCCGCGGCCGGGTGGTTTACGGGCCAAGAGGCGGGGCCGCGCAGGCGCAAGCAGGCCCCCCCACCACAAGCATCCCTCCGGGCAACGTGCCCCCCCACCCCCCTTGAGATATCAGGCCAGGTTCACAGGGTCCCTGGGCTGGTGTCAGAGTTAACGGAAGCCCTCCCTGCCATCCAGAGGACCGTGCGTTTTCCCGTGGACCACACTTCCCAGCAGCTCTCCCACCCCCGCAGAGGCAGAGTGCCAGGGAAGAACTAGGGACCTGGGGCCGGGAAGAGGGGCCGGCCACGGTTCCGCGCCAGGTGGAGCGGGTCCCGGCGGGCGGGCGGGCGGGCGGGCGGGACCCTCGTCCTCGGACCTGTTCTCCTGTGGGGAGTCTGGCCTGTGCCCCGCATGGGAGGCTAAGAGCCTTGCTTCGCCTGCAACGCCCCCACCCTGCCACAAGGCGGCAGACTTGGGCCCAGCCGCTTCAACCCTCCAGTCTGTGCAGAAGCACCCAAAAATGGAGTGAGACCGCTGCGACCTCAGTCCCCCAGAGCTCGAACCCCCACCTCTGTGAGGGAATCGGCGGCCTCCTGTCCTTGGCGTCCGCAAAAGGCATTCACCTGCGGCGAACCAGGGCCTCGGGAGAGCAGGGCCAGGCCCCATGGTAGGAGCCCGGGGCAGGCAACGGCAGCCTCTGCGGCCAGGCCTCGGGCTCTCGCCGGGGCTCTCTCGGGGCACGGGCACCCTCTCTCGCCTAGAGAGTGCCCACGCCGTCCCTGGAGCCCCGCGAGACACCTGCTTCCCGTGATAAGAGGCCCCCTGCCTCCATGGAGCTTGGAACTCTGGGCCCGGGCTGCGCGTCACTGGGCTAAGTGGCTGGAGGCGCGCAGACCCCTCCGTCCCGACCGCCCCACTGCGAAGATCCCCCTGTTCCTCCATCCGTAAGGGGGTCGCCCCTTACGGATGGAGGAACAGGGGGGAGGCCCCCAGGAGATGGCATTTGTCAGAGCCGCCGCTGGCCGGTTTCGGGCCAAGACGCGGGACCCGGCAGGCAGAGGGCAGGCAGCCCCACCAGAAGCCTCCCTCGGGGCAACGGGCCCCACCCTGGACATATCAGGCCTGCTTCACAGAGTCCCTGGGGTCCTGTCCGTGGAACTGGAAGCTCTGCCCGCCACCCAGAGGTCCGTTCCTTTTCCCGTGGACCACACTTGCCAGCGCGTCTCCCACCCCGGCAGAGGCAGAGTGCCGGGGAAGAACTAGGGCCCCGGGGCCTCGATGAGGGGCGGGCCAGGGTTCCGCGCCTGGTGGGCAGGGGCCCGGGCGGGCCGGACCCACGCCCAGGGACCCCGTCTCCCGGGGGGACTCGGGCCTGAGACCTGCCTGGGGGGCTGAGAGTCTTTCTTGGCTCAAACGGCCCCACCCTGCCCCGAGGCGGCAAACCTGCACCGAGACGCTTCTACTCTCTAAAGTCTGGGCTGGACTTCGCGAGAAGGGACTGTGTCCGCTGGGACCCGGGTCCCACAGAGCTCGAACCCCCCTCCCGTGAAGGCATCCGCGGCCTGTGGTCCTTGCTGTCCGCAAAAGGCATTCACCTGCGGAGAACCTGGGCCCAGGTGAGCGGGACCAGGCCCCACGGCAGGAGCCTAGGGAGGCCACTGGAGCCACGGGGGCCAGGGCTGGGCATTTTCCCGGGTGCCCTCTCTCGCCCGGGGAGTGCCCACGCCGTCCCTTGAGCCCCGCAGGACGCCTGCATCCCGCCATAAGCGGCCCACCTCCTCCATGGAGCACGGACACAGGGGGCCGTGGTGCGAGCAACTGGCCTACGTGGCGGCAAACCCGCAGACCCCTCCGTCCCGTCCCCGCCACTGCGAAGATCCCCCTGTTCTTCCATCCGTACAGGGGTCCCCCTTTACGGATGGAAGAACAGGGGGGAGGCGCCCAGGAGATGGCTTTTGTCCGAGCCGCGGCTGGGTGGTTTACGGGCCAAGAGGCGGGGCCGCGCAGGCGCAAGCAGGCCCCCCCACCACAAGCCTCCCTCCGGGCAACGTGCCCCCCCCCCCCTTGAGATATCAGGCCAGGTTCACAGGGTCCCTGGGCTGGTGTCAGAGTTAACGGAAGCCCTCCCTGCCATCCAGAGGACCGTGCGTTTTCCCGTGGACCACACTTCCCAGCAGCTCTCCCACCCCCGCAGAGGCAGAGTGCCAGGGAAGAACTAGGGACCTGGGGCCGGGAAGAGGGGCCGGCCACGGTTCCGCGCCAGGTGGAGCGGGTCCCGGCGGGCGGGCGGGCGGGCGGGCGGGACCCTCGTCCACGGACCTGTTCTCCTGTGGGGAGTCTGGCCTGTGCCCCGCCTGGGAGGCTAAGAGCCTTGCTTCGCCTGCAACGCCCCCACCCTGCCACAAGGCGGCAGACTTGGGCCCAGCCGCTTCAACCCTCCAGTCTGTGCAGAAGCACCCAAAAATGGAGTGAGACCGCTGCGACCTCAGTCCCCCAGAGCTCGAACCCCCACCTCTGTGAGGGAATCGGCGGCCTCCTGTCCTTGGCGTCCGCAAAAGGCATTCACCTGCGGCGAACCAGGGCCTCGGGAGAGCAGGGCCAGGCCCCATGGTAGGAGCCCGGGGGAGGCAACGGCAGCCTCTGCGGCCAGGCCTCGGGCTCTCGCCGGGGCTCTCTCGGGGCACGGGCACCCTCTCTCGCCTAGAGAGTGCCCACGCCGTCCCTGGAGCCCCGCGAGACACCTGCTTCCCGTGATAAGAGGCCCCCTGCCTCCATGGAGCTTGGAACTCTGGGCCCGGGCTGCGCGTCACTGGGCTAAGTGGCTGGAGGCGCGCAGACCCCTCCGT
This sequence comes from Desmodus rotundus, assembly GCF_022682495.2. Lineage (NCBI taxonomy): Eukaryota > Metazoa > Chordata > Mammalia > Chiroptera > Phyllostomidae > Desmodus > Desmodus rotundus. The sequence continues at coordinate 23,765 of NW_026527219.1, read as the reverse complement.
CCCGACCGCCCCACTGCGAAGATCCCCCTGTTCCTCCATCCGTAAGGGGGTCGCCCCTTACGGATGGAGGAACAGGGGGGAGGCCCCCAGGAGATGGCATTTGTCAGAGCCGCCGCTGGCCGGTTTCGGGCCAAGACGCGGGACCCGGCAGGCAGAGGGCAGGCAGCCCCACCAGAAGCCTCCCTCGGGGCAACGGGCCCCACCCTGGACATATCAGGCCTGCTTCACAGAGTCCCTGGGGTCCTGTCCGTGGAACTGGAAGCTCTGCCCGCCACCCAGAGGTCCGTTCCTTTTCCCGTGGACCACAAGTGCCAGCTCGTCTCCCACCCCGGCAGAGGCAGAGTGCCGGGGAAGAACTAGGGCCCCGGGGCCTCGATGAGGGGCGGGCCAGGGTTCCGCGCCTGGTGGGCAGGGGCCCGGGCGGGCCGGACCCACGCCCAGGGACCCCGTCTCCCGGGGGGACTCGGGCCTGAGACCTGCCTGGGGGGCTGAGAGTCTTTCTTGGCTCAAACGGCCCCACCCTGCCCCGAGGCGGCAAACCTGCACCGAGACGCTTCTACTCTCTAAAGTCTGGGCTGGACTTTGCGAGAAGGGACTGTGTCCGCTGGGACCCGGGTCCCACAGAGCTCGAACCCCCCTCCCCGTGAAGGCATCCGCGGCCTGTGGTCCTTGCTGTCCGCAAAAGGCATTCACCTGCGGAGAACCTGGGCCCAGGTGAGCGGGACCAGGCCCCACGGCAGGAGCCTAGGGAGGCCACTGGAGCCACGGGGGCCAGGGCTGGGCATTTTCCCGGGTGCTCTCTCGGTTCCCGGGTGCCCTCTGTCGCCCGGGGAGCGCCCACGCCGTCCCTTGAGCCCCGCAGGACGCCTGCATCCCGCCATAAGCGTCCCACCTCCTCCATGGAGCACGGACACAGGGGGCCGGGGTGCGAGCAACTGGCCTACGTGGCGGCAAACCCGCAGACCCCTCCGTCCCGTCCCCGCCACTGCGAAGATCCCCCTGTTCTTCCATCCGTAAAGGGGTCCCCCTTTACGGATGGAAGAACAGGGGGGAGGCGCCCAGGAGATGGCTTTTGTCCGAGCCGCGGCCGGGTGGTTTACGGGCCAAGAGGCGGGGCCGCGCAGGCGCAAGCAGGCCCCCCCACCACAAGCATCCCTCCGGGCAACGTGCCCCCCCACCCCCCCTTGAGATATCAGGCCAGGTTCACAGGGTCCCTGGGCTGGTGTCAGAGTTAACGGAAGCCCTCCCTGCCATCCAGAGGACCGTGCGTTTTCCCGTGGACCACACTTCCCAGCAGCTCTCCCACCCCCGCAGAGGCAGAGTGCCAGGGAAGAACTAGGGACCTGGGGCCGGGAAGAGGGGCCGGCCACGGTTCCGCGCCAGGTGGAGCGGGTCCCGGCGGGCGGGCGGGCGGGCGGGACCCTCGTCCACGGACCTGTTCTCCTGTGGGGAGTCTGGCCTGTGCCCCGCCTGGGAGGCTAAGAGCCTTGCTTCGCCTGCAACGCCCCCACCCTGCCACAAGGCGGCAGACTTGGGCCCAGCCGCTTCAACCCTCCAGTCTGTGCAGAAGCACCCAAAAATGGAGTGAGACCGCTGCGACCTCAGTCCCCCAGAGCTCGAACCCCCACCTCTGTGAGGGAATCGGCGGCCTCCTGTCCTTGGCGTCCGCAAAAGGCATTCACCTGCGGCGAACCAGGGCCTCGGGAGAGCAGGGCCAGGCCCCATGGTAGGAGCCCGGGGGAGGCAACGGCAGCCTCTGCGGCCAGGCCTCGGGCTCTCGCCGGGGCTCTCTCGGGGCACGGGCACCCTCTCTCGCCTAGAGAGTGCCCACGCCGTCCCTGGAGCCCCGCGAGACACCTGCTTCCCGTGATAAGAGGCCCCCTGCCTCCATGGAGCTTGGAACTCTGGGGCCGGGCTGCGGGTCACTGGGCTAAGTGGCTGGAGACGCGCAGACCCCTCCGTCCCGACCGCCCCACTGCGAAGATCCCCCTGTTCCTCCATCCGTAAGGGGGTCGCCCCTTACGGATGGAGGAACAGGGGGGAGGCCCCCAGGAGATGGCATTTGTCAGAGCCGCCGCTGGCCGGTTTCGGGCCAAGACGCGGGACCCGGCAGGCAGAGGGCAGGCAGCCCCACCAGAAGCCTCCCTCGGGGCAACGGGCCCCACCCCGGACATATCAGGCCCGCTTCACAGAGTCCCTGGGGTCCTGTCCGTGGAACTGGAAGCTCTGCCCGCCACCCAGAGGTCCGTTCCTTTTCCCGTGGACCACACTTGCCAGCGCGTCTCCCACCCCGGCAGAGGCAGAGTGCCAGGGAAGAACTAGGGCCCCGGGGCCTCGATGAGGGGCGGGCCAGGGTTCCGCGCCTGGTGGGCAGGGGCCCGGGCGGGCCGGACCCACGCCCAGGGACCCCGTCTCCCGGGGGGACTCGGGCCTGAGACCTGCCTGGGGGGCTGAGAGTCTTTCTTGGCTCAAACGGCCCCACCCTGCCCCGAGGCGGCAAACCTGCACCGAGACGCTTCTACTCTCTAAAGTCTGGGCTGGACTTCGCGAGAAGGGACTGTGTCCGCTGGGACCCGGGTCCCACAGAGCTCGAACCCCCCTCCCCGTGAAGGCATCCGCGGCCTGTGGTCCTTGCTGTCCGCAAAAGGCATTCACCTGCGGAGAACCTGGGCCCAGGTGGGCGGGACCAGGCCCCACGGCAGGAGCCTAGGGAGGCCACTGGAGCCACGGGGGCCAGGGCGGGGCATTTTCCCGGGTGCTCTCTCGGGTCCCGGGTGCCCTCTCTCGCCCGGGGAGTGCCCACGCCGTCCCTTGAGCCCCGCAGGACGCCTGCATCCCGCCATAAGCGGCCCACCTCCTCCATGGAGCACGGACACAGGGGGCCGGGGTGCGAGCAACTGGCCTACGTGGCGGCAAACCCGCAGACCCCTCCGTCCCGTCCCCGCCACTGCGAAGATCCCCCTGTTCTTCCATCCGTAAAGGGGTCCCCCTTTACGGATGGAAGAACAGGGGGGAGGCGCCCAGGAGATGGCTTTTGTCCGAGCCGCGGCCGGGTGGTTTACGGGCCAAGAGGCGGGGCCGCGCAGGGGCAAGCAGGCCCCCCCACCGCAAGCATCCCTCCGGGCAACGTGCCCCCCCCCGCCCCCCCTTGAGATATCAGGCCAGGTTCACAGGGTCCCTGGGCTGGTGTCAGAGTTAACGGAAGCCCTCCCTGCCATCCAGAGGACCGTGCGTTTTCCCGTGGACCACACTTCCCAGCAGCTCTCCCACCCCCGCAGAGGCAGAGTGCCAGGGAAGAACTAGGGACCTGGGGCCGGGAAGAGGGGCCGGCCACGGTTCCGCGCCAGGTGGAGCGGGTCCCGGCGGGCGGGCGGGCGGGCGGGACCCTCGTCCACGGACCTGTTCTCCTGTGGGGAGTCTGGCCTGTGCCCCGCCTGGGAGGCTAAGAGCCTTGCTTCGCCTGCAACGCCCCCACCCTGCCACAAGGCGGCAGACTTGGGCCCAGCCGCTTCAACCCTCCAGTCTGTGCAGAAGCACCCAAAAATGGAGTGAGACCGCTGCGACCTCAGTCCCCCAGAGCTCGAACCCCCACCTCTGTGAGGGAATCGGCGGCCTCCTGTCCTTGGCGTCCGCAAAAGGCATTCACCTGCGGCGAACCAGGGCCTCGGGAGAGCAGGGCCAGGCCCCATGGTAGGAGCCCGGGGGAGGCAACGGCAGCCTCTGCGGCCAGGCCTCGGGCTCTCGCCGGGGCTCTCTCGGGGCACGGGCACCCTCTCTCGCCTAGAGAGTGCCCACGCCGTCCCTGGAGCCCCGCGAGACACCTGCTTCCCGTGATAAGAGGCCCCCTGCCTCCATGGAGCTTGGAACTCTGGGGCCGGGCTGCGGGTCACTGGGCTAAGTGGCTGGAGACGCGCAGACCCCTCCGTCCCGACCGCCCCACTGCGAAGATCCCCCTGTTCCTCCATCCGTAAGGGGGTCGCCCCTTACGGATGGAGGAACAGGGGGGAGGCCCCCAGGAGATGGCATTTGTCAGAGCCGCCGCTGGCCGGTTTCGGGCCAAGACGCGGGACCCGGCAGGCAGAGGGCAGGCAGCCCCACCAGAAGCCTCCCTCGGGGCAACGGGCCCCACCCCGGACATATCAGGCCCGCTTCACAGAGTCCCTGGGGTCCTGTCCGTGGAACTGGAAGCTCTGCCCGCCACCCAGAGGTCCGTTCCTTTTCCCGTGGACCACACTTGCCAGCGCGTCTCCCACCCCGGCAGAGGCAGAGTGCCAGGGAAGAACTAGGGCCCCGGGGCCTCGATGAGGGGCGGGCCAGGGTTCCGCGCCTGGTGGGCAGGGGCCCGGGCGGGCCGGACCCACGCCCAGGGACCCCGTCTCCCGGGGGGACTCGGGCCTGAGACCTGCCTGGGGGGCTGAGAGTCTTTCTTGGCTCAAACGGCCCCACCCTGCCCCGAGGCGGCAAACCTGCACCGAGACGCTTCTACTCTCTAAAGTCTGGGCTGGACTTCGCGAGAAGGGACTGTGTCCGCTGGGACCCGGGTCCCACAGAGCTCGAACCCCCCTCCCCGTGAAGGCATCCGCGGCCTGTGGTCCTTGCTGTCCGCAAAAGGCATTCACCTGCGGAGAACCTGGGCCCAGGTGGGCGGGACCAGGCCCCACGGCAGGAGCCTAGGGAGGCCACTGGAGCCACGGGGGCCAGGGCGGGGCATTTTCCCGGGTGCTCTCTCGGGTCCCGGGTGCCCTCTCTCGCCCGGGGAGTGCCCACGCCGTCCCTTGAGCCCCGCAGGACGCCTGCATCCCGCCATAAGCGGCCCACCTCCTCCATGGAGCACGGACACAGGGGGCCGGGGTGCGAGCAACTGGCCTACGTGGCGGCAAACCCGCAGACCCCTCCGTCCCGTCCCCGCCACTGCGAAGATCCCCCTGTTCTTCCATCCGTAAAGGGGTCCCCCTTTACGGATGGAAGAACAGGGGGGAGGCGCCCAGGAGATGGCTTTTGTCCGAGCCGCGGCCGGGTGGTTTACGGGCCAAGAGGCGGGGCCGCGCAGGCGCAAGCAGGCCCCCCCACCGCAAGCATCCCTCCGGGCAACGTGCCCCCCCCCCGCCCCCCCTTGAGATATCAGGCCAGGTTCACAGGGTCCCTGGGCTGGTGTCAGAGTTAACGGAAGCCCTCCCTGCCATCCAGAGGACCGTGCGTTTTCCCGTGGACCACACTTCCCAGCAGCTCTCCCACCCCCGCAGAGGCAGAGTGCCAGGGAAGAACTAGGGACCTGGGGCCGGGAAGAGGGGCCGGCCACGGTTCCGCGCCAGGTGGAGCGGGTCCCGGCGGGCGGGCGGGCGGGCGGGACCCTCGTCCACGGACCTGTTCTCCTGTGGGGAGTCTGGCCTGTGCCCCGCCTGGGAGGCTAAGAGCCTTGCTTCGCCTGCAACGCCCCCACCCTGCCACAAGGCGGCAGACTTGGGCCCAGCCGCTTCAACCCTCCAGTCTGTGCAGAAGCACCCAAAAATGGAGTGAGACCGCTGCGACCTCAGTCCCCCAGAGCTCGAACCCCCACCTCTGTGAGGGAATCGGCGGCCTCCTGTCCTTGGCGTCCGCAAAAGGCATTCACCTGCGGCGAACCAGGGCCTCGGGAGAGCAGGGCCAGGCCCCATGGTAGGAGCCCGGGGGAGGCAACGGCAGCCTCTGCGGCCAGGCCTCGGGCTCTCGCCGGGGCTCTCTCGGGGCACGGGCACCCTCTCTCGCCTAGAGAGTGCCCACGCCGTCCCTGGAGCCCCGCGAGACACCTGCTTCCCGTGATAAGAGGCCCCCTGCCTCCATGGAGCTTGGAACTCTGGGGCCGGGCTGCGGGTCACTGGGCTAAGTGGCTGGAGACGCGCAGACCCCTCCGTCCCGACCGCCCCACTGCGAAGATCCCCCTGTTCCTCCATCCGTAAGGGGGTCGCCCCTTACGGATGGAGGAACAGGGGGGAGGCCCCCAGGAGATGGCATTTGTCAGAGCCGCCGCTGGCCGGTTTCGGGCCAAGACGCGGGACCCGGCAGGCAGAGGGCAGGCAGCCCCACCAGAAGCCTCCCTCGGGGCAACGGGCCCCACCCCGGACATATCAGGCCCGCTTCACAGAGTCCCTGGGGTCCTGTCCGTGGAACTGGAAGCTCTGCCCGCCACCCAGAGGTCCGTTCCTTTTCCCGTGGACCACACTTGCCAGCGCGTCTCCCACCCCGGCAGAGGCAGAGTGCCAGGGAAGAACTAGGGCCCCGGGGCCTCGATGAGGGGCGGGCCAGGGTTCCGCGCCTGGTGGGCAGGGGCCCGGGCGGGCCGGACCCACGCCCAGGGACCCCGTCTCCCGGGGGGACTCGGGCCTGAGACCTGCCTGGGGGGCTGAGAGTCTTTCTTGGCTCAAACGGCCCCACCCTGCCCCGAGGCGGCAAACCTGCACCGAGACGCTTCTACTCTCTAAAGTCTGGGCTGGACTTCGCGAGAAGGGACTGTGTCCGCTGGGACCCGGGTCCCACAGAGCTCGAACCCCCCTCCCCGTGAAGGCATCCGCGGCCTGTGGTCCTTGCTGTCCGCAAAAGGCATTCACCTGCGGAGAACCTGGGCCCAGGTGGGCGGGACCAGGCCCCACGGCAGGAGCCTAGGGAGGCCACTGGAGCCACGGGGGCCAGGGCGGGGCATTTTCCCGGGTGCTCTCTCGGGTCCCGGGTGCCCTCTCTCGCCCGGGGAGTGCCCACGCCGTCCCTTGAGCCCCGCAGGACGCCTGCATCCCGCCATAAGCGGCCCACCTCCTCCATGGAGCACGGACACAGGGGGCCGGGGTGCGAGCAACTGGCCTACGTGGCGGCAAACCCGCAGACCCCTCCGTCCCGTCCCCGCCACTGCGAAGATCCCCCTGTTCTTCCATCCGTAAAGGGGTCCCCCTTTACGGATGGAAGAACAGGGGGGAGGCGCCCAGGAGATGGCTTTTGTCCGAGCCGCGGCCGGGTGGTTTACGGGCCAAGAGGCGGGGCCGCGCAGGCGCAAGCAGGCCCCCCCACCGCAAGCATCCCTCCGGGCAACGTGCCCCCCCCCCCCGCCCCCCCTTGAGATATCAGGCCAGGTTCACAGGGTCCCTGGGCTGGTGTCAGAGTTAACGGAAGCCCTCCCTGCCATCCAGAGGACCGTGCGTTTTCCCGTGGACCACACTTCCCAGCAGCTCTCCCACCCCCGCAGAGGCAGAGTGCCAGGGAAGAACTAGGGACCTGGGGCCGGGAAGAGGGGCCGGCCACGGTTCCGCGCCAGGTGGAGCGGGTCCCGGCGGGCGGGCGGGCGGGCGGGACCCTCGTCCACGGACCTGTTCTCCTGTGGGGAGTCTGGCCTGTGCCCCGCCTGGGAGGCTAAGAGCCTTGCTTCGCCTGCAACGCCCCCACCCTGCCACAAGGCGGCAGACTTGGGCCCAGCCGCTTCAACCCTCCAGTCTGTGCAGAAGCACCCAAAAATGGAGTGAGACCGCTGCGACCTCAGTCCCCCAGAGCTCGAACCCCCACCTCTGTGAGGGAATCGGCGGCCTCCTGTCCTTGGCGTCCGCAAAAGGCATTCACCTGCGGCGAACCAGGGCCTCGGGAGAGCAGGGCCAGGCCCCATGGTAGGAGCCCGGGGGAGGCAACGGCAGCCTCTGCGGCCAGGCCTCGGGCTCTCGCCGGGGCTCTCTCGGGGCACGGGCACCCTCTCTCGCCTAGAGAGTGCCCACGCCGTCCCTGGAGCCCCGCGAGACACCTGCTTCCCGTGATAAGAGGCCCCCTGCCTCCATGGAGCTTGGAACTCTGGGGCCGGGCTGCGGGTCACTGGGCTAAGTGGCTGGAGACGCGCAGACCCCTCCGTCCCGACCGCCCCACTGCGAAGATCCCCCTGTTCCTCCATCCGTAAGGGGGTCGCCCCTTACGGATGGAGGAACAGGGGGGAGGCCCCCAGGAGATGGCATTTGTCAGAGCCGCCGCTGGCCGGTTTCGGGCCAAGACGCGGGACCCGGCAGGCTGAGGGCAGGCAGCCCCACCAGAAGCCTCCCTCGGGGCAACGGGCCCCACCCCGGACATATCAGGCCCGCTTCACAGAGTCCCTGGGGTCCTGTCCGTGGAACTGGAAGCTCTGCCCGCCACCCAGAGGTCCGTTCCTTTTCCCGTGGACCACACTTGCCAGCGCGTCTCCCACCCCGGCAGAGGCAGAGTGCCAGGGAAGAACTAGGGCCCCGGGGCCTCGATGAGGGGCGGGCCAGGGTTCCGCGCCTGGTGGGCAGGGGCCCGGGCGGGCCGGACCCACGCCCAGGGACCCCGTCTCCCGGGGGGACTCGGGCCTGAGACCTGCCTGGGGGGCTGAGAGTCTTTCTTGGCTCAAACGGCCCCACCCTGCCCCGAGGCGGCAAACCTGCACCGAGACGCTTCTACTCTCTAAAGTCTGGGCTGGACTTCGCGAGAAGGGACTGTGTCCGCTGGGACCCGGGTCCCACAGAGCTCGAACCCCCCTCCCCGTGAAGGCATCCGCGGCCTGTGGTCCTTGCTGTCCGCAAAAGGCATTCACCTGCGGAGAACCTGGGCCCAGGTGGGCGGGACCAGGCCCCACGGCAGGAGCCTAGGGAGGCCACTGGAGCCACGGGGGCCAGGGCGGGGCATTTTCCCGGGTGCTCTCTCGGGTCCCGGGTGCCCTCTCTCGCCCGGGGAGTGCCCACGCCGTCCCTTGAGCCCCGCAGGACGCCTGCATCCCGCCATAAGCGGCCCACCTCCTCCATGGAGCACGGACACAGGGGGCCGGGGTGCGAGCAACTGGCCTACGTGGCGGCAAACCCGCAGACCCCTCCGTCCCGTCCCCGCCACTGCGAAGATCCCCCTGTTCTTCCATCCGTAAAGGGGTCCCCCTTTACGGATGGAAGAACAGGGGGGAGGCGCCCAGGAGATGGCTTTTGTCCGAGCCGCGGCCGGGTGGTTTACGGGCCAAGAGGCGGGGCCGCGCAGGCGCAAGCAGGCCCCCCCACCGCAAGCATCCCTCCGGGCAACGTGCCCCCCCCCCGCCCCCCCTTGAGATATCAGGCCAGGTTCACAGGGTCCCTGGGCTGGTGTCAGAGTTAACGGAAGCCCTCCCTGCCATCCAGAGGACCGTGCGTTTTCCCGTGGACCACACTTCCCAGCAGCTCTCCCACCCCCGCAGAGGCAGAGTGCCAGGGAAGAACTAGGGACCTGGGGCCGGGAAGAGGGGCCGGCCACGGTTCCGCGCCAGGTGGAGCGGGTCCCGGCGGGCGGGCGGGCGGGCGGGACCCTCGTCCACGGACCTGTTCTCCTGTGGGGAGTCTGGCCTGTGCCCCGCCTGGGAGGCTAAGAGCCTTGCTTCGCCTGCAACGCCCCCACCCTGCCACAAGGCGGCAGACTTGGGCCCAGCCGCTTCAACCCTCCAGTCTGTGCAGAAGCACCCAAAAATGGAGTGAGACCGCTGCGACCTCAGTCCCCCAGAGCTCGAACCCCCACCTCTGTGAGGGAATCGGCGGCCTCCTGTCCTTGGCGTCCGCAAAAGGCATTCACCTGCGGCGAACCAGGGCCTCGGGAGAGCAGGGCCAGGCCCCATGGTAGGAGCCCGGGGGAGGCAACGGCAGCCTCTGCGGCCAGGCCTCGGGCTCTCGCCGGGGCTCTCTCGGGGCACGGGCACCCTCTCTCGCCTAGAGAGTGCCCACGCCGTCCCTGGAGCCCCGCGAGACACCTGCTTCCCGTGATAAGAGGCCCCCTGCCTCCATGGAGCTTGGAACTCTGGGGCCGGGCTGCGGGTCACTGGGCTAAGTGGCTGGAGACGCGCAGACCCCTCCGTCCCGACCGCCCCACTGCGAAGATCCCCCTGTTCCTCCATCCGTAAGGGGGTCGCCCCTTACGGATGGAGGAACAGGGGGGAGGCCCCCAGGAGATGGCATTTGTCAGAGCCGCCGCTGGCCGGTTTCGGGCCAAGACGCGGGACCCGGCAGGCAGAGGGCAGGCAGCCCCACCAGAAGCCTCCCTCGGGGCAACGGGCCCCACCCCGGACATATCAGGCCCGCTTCACAGAGTCCCTGGGGTCCTGTCCGTGGAACTGGAAGCTCTGCCCGCCACCCAGAGGTCCGTTCCTTTTCCCGTGGACCACACTTGCCAGCGCGTCTCCCACCCCGGCAGAGGCAGAGTGCCAGGGAAGAACTAGGGCCCCGGGGCCTCGATGAGGGGCGGGCCAGGGTTCCGCGCCTGGTGGGCAGGGGCCCGGGCGGGCCGGACCCACGCCCAGGGACCCCGTCTCCCGGGGGGACTCGGGCCTGAGACCTGCCTGGGGGGCTGAGAGTCTTTCTTGGCTCAAACGGCCCCACCCTGCCCCGAGGCGGCAAACCTGCACCGAGACGCTTCTACTCTCTAAAGTCTGGGCTGGACTTTGCGAGAAGGGACTGTGTCCGCTGGGACCCGGGTCCCACAGAGCTCGAACCCCCCTCCCCGTGAAGGCATCCGCGGCCTGTGGTCCTTGCTGTCCGCAAAAGGCATTCACCTGCGGAGAACCTGGGCCCAGGTGAGCGGGACCAGGCCCCACGGCAGGAGCCTAGGGAGGCCACTGGAGCCACGGGGGCCAGGGCTGGGCATTTTCCCGGGTGCTCTCTCGGTTCCCGGGTGCCCTCTGTCGCCCGGGGAGCGCCCACGCCGTCCCTTGAGCCCCGCAGGACGCCTGCATCCCGCCATAAGCGTCCCACCTCCTCCATGGAGCACGGACACAGGGGGCCGGGGTGCGAGCAACTGGCCTACGTGGCGGCAAACCCGCAGACCCCTCCGTCCCGTCCCCGCCACTGCGAAGATCCCCCTGTTCTTCCATCCGTAAAGGGGTCCCCCTTTACGGATGGAAGAACAGGGGGGAGGCGCCCAGGAGATGGCTTTTGTCCGAGCCGCGGCCGGGTGGTTTACGGGCCAAGAGGCGGGGCCGCGCAGGCGCAAGCAGGCCCCCCCACCACAAGCATCCCTCCGGGCAAGGTGCCCCCCCACCCCCCCTTGAGATATCAGGCCAGGTTCACAGGGTCCCTGGGCTGGTGTCAGAGTTAACGGAAGCCCTCCCTGCCATCCAGAGGACCGTGCGTTTTCCCGTGGACCACACTTCCCAGCAGCTCTCCCACCCCCGCAGAGGCAGAGTGCCAGGGAAGAACTAGGGACCTGGGGCCGGGAAGAGGGGCCGGCCACGGTTCCGCGCCAGGTGGAGCGGGTCCCGGCGGGCGGGCGGGCGGGCGGGACCCTCGTCCACGGACCTGTTCTCCTGTGGGGAGTCTGGCCTGTGCCCCGCCTGGGAGGCTAAGAGCCTTGCTTCGCCTGCAACGCCCCCACCCTGCCACAAGGCGGCAGACTTGGGCCCAGCCGCTTCAACCCTCCAGTCTGTGCAGAAGCACCCAAAAATGGAGTGAGACCGCTGCGACCTCAGTCCCCCAGAGCTCGAACCCCCACCTCTGTGAGGGAATCGGCGGCCTCCTGTCCTTGGCGTCCGCAAAAGGCATTCACCTGCGGCGAACCAGGGCCTCGGGAGAGCAGGGCCAGGCCCCATGGTAGGAGCCCGGGGGAGGCAACGGCAGCCTCTGCGGCCAGGCCTCGGGCTCTCGCCGGGGCTCTCTCGGGGCACGGGCACCCTCTCTCGCCTAGAGAGTGCCCACGCCGTCCCTGGAGCCCCGCGAGACACCTGCTTCCCGTGATAAGAGGCCCCCTGCCTCCATGGAGCTTGGAACTCTGGGGCCGGGCTGCGGGTCACTGGGCTAAGTGGCTGGAGACGCGCAGACCCCTCCGTCCCGACCGCCCCACTGCGAAGATCCCCCTGTTCCTCCATCCGTAAGGGGGTCGCCCCTTACGGATGGAGGAACAGGGGGGAGGCCCCCAGGAGATGGCATTTGTCAGAGCCGCCGCTGGCCGGTTTCGGGCCAAGACGCGGGACCCGGCAGGCAGAGGGCAGGCAGCCCCACCAGAAGCCTCCCTCGGGGCAACGGGCCCCACCCCGGACATATCAGGCCCGCTTCACAGAGTCCCTGGGGTCCTGTCCGTGGAACTGGAAGCTCTGCCCGCCACCCAGAGGTCCGTTCCTTTTCCCGTGGACCACACTTGCCAGCGCGTCTCCCACCCCGGCAGAGGCAGAGTGCCAGGGAAGAACTAGGGCCCCGGGGCCTCGATGAGGGGCGGGCCAGGGTTCCGCGCCTGGTGGGCAGGGGCCCGGGCGGGCCGGACCCACGCCCAGGGACCCCGTCTCCCGGGGGGACTCGGGCCTGAGACCTGCCTGGGGGGCTGAGAGTCTTTCTTGGCTCAAACGGCCCCACCCTGCCCCGAGGCGGCAAACCTGCACCGAGACGCTTCTACTCTCTAAAGTCTGGGCTGGACTTCGCGAGAAGGGACTGTGTCCGCTGGGACCCGGGTCCCACAGAGCTCGAACCCCCCTCCCCGTGAAGGCATCCGCGGCCTGTGGTCCTTGCTGTCCGCAAAAGGCATTCACCTGCGGAGAACCTGGGCCCAGGTGGGCGGGACCAGGCCCCACGGCAGGAGCCTAGGGAGGCCACTGGAGCCACGGGGGCCAGGGCGGGGCATTTTCCCGGGTGCTCTCTCGGGTCCCGGGTGCCCTCTCTCGCCCGGGGAGTGCCCACGCCGTCCCTTGAGCCCCGCAGGACGCCTGCATCCCGCCATAAGCGGCCCACCTCCTCCATGGAGCACGGACACAGGGGGCCGGGGTGCGAGCAACTGGCCTACGTGGCGGCAAACCCGCAGACCCCTCCGTCCCGTCCCCGCCACTGCGAAGATCCCCCTGTTCTTCCATCCGTAAAGGGGTCCCCCTTTACGGATGGAAGAACAGGGGGGAGGCGCCCAGGAGATGGCTTTTGTCCGAGCCGCGGCCGGGTGGTTTACGGGCCAAGAGGCGGGGCCGCGCAGGGGCAAGCAGGCCCCCCCACCGCAAGCATCCCTCCGGGCAACGTGCCCCCCCCCCGCCCCCCCTTGAGATATCAGGCCAGGTTCACAGGGTCCCTGGGCTGGTGTCAGAGTTAACGGAAGCCCTCCCTGCCATCCAGAGGACCGTGCGTTTTCCCGTGGACCACACTTCCCAGCAGCTCTCCCACCCCCGCAGAGGCAGAGTGCCAGGGAAGAACTAGGGACCTGGGGCCGGGAAGAGGGGCCGGCCACGGTTCCGCGCCAGGTGGAGCGGGTCCCGGCGGGCGGGCGGGCGGGCGGGACCCTCGTCCACGGACCTGTTCTCCTGTGGGGAGTCTGGCCTGTGCCCCGCCTGGGAGGCTAAGAGCCTTGCTTCGCCTGCAACGCCCCCACCCTGCCACAAGGCGGCAGACTTGGGCCCAGCCGCTTCAACCCTCCAGTCTGTGCAGAAGCACCCAAAAATGGAGTGAGACCGCTGCGACCTCAGTCCCCCAGAGCTCGAACCCCCACCTCTGTGAGGGAATCGGCGGCCTCCTGTCCTTGGCGTCCGCAAAAGGCATTCACCTGCGGCGAACCAGGGCCTCGGGAGAGCAGGGCCAGGCCCCATGGTAGGAGCCCGGGGGAGGCAACGGCAGCCTCTGCGGCCAGGCCTCGGGCTCTCGCCGGGGCTCTCTCGGGGCACGGGCACCCTCTCTCGCCTAGAGAGTGCCCACGCCGTCCCTGGAGCCCCGCGAGACACCTGCTTCCCGTGATAAGAGGCCCCCTGCCTCCATGGAGCTTGGAACTCTGGGGCCGGGCTGCGGGTCACTGGGCTAAGTGGCTGGAGACGCGCAGACCCCTCCGTCCCGACCGCCCCACTGCGAAGATCCCCCTGTTCCTCCATCCGTAAGGGGGTCGCCCCTTACGGATGGAGGAACAGGGGGGAGGCCCCCAGGAGATGGCATTTGTCAGAGCCGCCGCTGGCCGGTTTCGGGCCAAGACGCGGGACCCGGCAGGCAGAGGGCAGGCAGCCCCACCAGAAGCCTCCCTCGGGGCAACGGGCCCCACCCCGGACATATCAGGCCCGCTTCACAGAGTCCCTGGGGTCCTGTCCGTGGAACTGGAAGCTCTGCCCGCCACCCAGAGGTCCGTTCCTTTTCCCGTGGACCACACTTGCCAGCGCGTCTCCCACCCCGGCAGAGGCAGAGTGCCAGGGAAGAACTAGGGCCCCGGGGCCTCGATGAGGGGCGGGCCAGGGTTCCGCGCCTGGTGGGCAGGGGCCCGGGCGGGCCGGACCCACGCCCAGGGACCCCGTCTCCCGGGGGGACTCGGGCCTGAGACCTGCCTGGGGGGCTGAGAGTCTTTCTTGGCTCAAACGGCCCCACCCTGCCCCGAGGCGGCAAACCTGCACCGAGACGCTTCTACTCTCTAAAGTCTGGGCTGGACTTCGCGAGAAGGGACTGTGTCCGCTGGGACCCGGGTCCCACAGAGCTCGAACCCCCCTCCCCGTGAAGGCATCCGCGGCCTGTGGTCCTTGCTGTCCGCAAAAGGCATTCACCTGCGGAGAACCTGGGCCCAGGTGGGCGGGACCAGGCCCCACGGCAGGAGCCTAGGGAGGCCACTGGAGCCACGGGGGCCAGGGCGGGGCATTTTCCCGGGTGCTCTCTCGGGTCCCGGGTGCCCTCTCTCGCCCGGGGAGTGCCCACGCCGTCCCTTGAGCCCCGCAGGACGCCTGCATCCCGCCATAAGCGGCCCACCTCCTCCATGGAGCACGGACACAGGGGGCCGGGGTGCGAGCAACTGGCCTACGTGGCGGCAAACCCGCAGACCCCTCCGTCCCGTCCCCGCCACTGCGAAGATCCCCCTGTTCTTCCATCCGTAAAGGGGTCCCCCTTTACGGATGGAAGAACAGGGGGGAGGCGCCCAGGAGATGGCTTTTGTCCGAGCCGCGGCCGGGTGGTTTACGGGCCAAGAGGCGGGGCCGCGCAGGCGCAAGCAGGCCCCCCCACCGCAAGCATCCCTCCGGGCAACGTGCCCCCCCCCCCGCCCCCCCTTGAGATATCAGGCCAGGTTCACAGGGTCCCTGGGCTGGTGTCAGAGTTAACGGAAGCCCTCCCTGCCATCCAGAGGACCGTGCGTTTTCCCGTGGACCACACTTCCCAGCAGCTCTCCCACCCCCGCAGAGGCAGAGTGCCAGGGAAGAACTAGGGACCTGGGGCCGGGAAGAGGGGCCGGCCACGGTTCCGCGCCAGGTGGAGCGGGTCCCGGCGGGCGGGCGGGCGGGCGGGACCCTCGTCCACGGACCTGTTCTCCTGTGGGGAGTCTGGCCTGTGCCCCGCCTGGGAGGCTAAGAGCCTTGCTTCGCCTGCAACGCCCCCACCCTGCCACAAGGCGGCAGACTTGGGCCCAGCCGCTTCAACCCTCCAGTCTGTGCAGAAGCACCCAAAAATGGAGTGAGACCGCTGCGACCTCAGTCCCCCAGAGCTCGAACCCCCACCTCTGTGAGGGAATCGGCGGCCTCCTGTCCTTGGCGTCCGCAAAAGGCATTCACCTGCGGCGAACCAGGGCCTCGGGAGAGCAGGGCCAGGCCCCATGGTAGGAGCCCGGGGGAGGCAACGGCAGCCTCTGCGGCCAGGCCTCGGGCTCTCGCCGGGGCTCTCTCGGGGCACGGGCACCCTCTCTCGCCTAGAGAGTGCCCACGCCGTCCCTGGAGCCCCGCGAGACACCTGCTTCCCGTGATAAGAGGCCCCCTGCCTCCATGGAGCTTGGAACTCTGGGGCCGGGCTGCGGGTCACTGGGCTAAGTGGCTGGAGACGCGCAGACCCCTCCGTCCCGACCGCCCCACTGCGAAGATCCCCCTGTTCCTCCATCCGTAAGGGGGTCGCCCCTTACGGATGGAGGAACAGGGGGGAGGCCCCCAGGAGATGGCATTTGTCAGAGCCGCCGCTGGCCGGTTTCGGGCCAAGACGCGGGACCCGGCAGGCTGAGGGCAGGCAGCCCCACCAGAAGCCTCCCTCGGGGCAACGGGCCCCACCCCGGACATATCAGGCCCGCTTCACAGAGTCCCTGGGGTCCTGTCCGTGGAACTGGAAGCTCTGCCCGCCACCCAGAGGTCCGTTCCTTTTCCCGTGGACCACACTTGCCAGCGCGTCTCCCACCCCGGCAGAGGCAGAGTGCCAGGGAAGAACTAGGGCCCCGGGGCCTCGATGAGGGGCGGGCCAGGGTTCCGCGCCTGGTGGGCAGGGGCCCGGGCGGGCCGGACCCACGCCCAGGGACCCCGTCTCCCGGGGGGACTCGGGCCTGAGACCTGCCTGGGGGGCTGAGAGTCTTTCTTGGCTCAAACGGCCCCACCCTGCCCCGAGGCGGCAAACCTGCACCGAGACGCTTCTACTCTCTAAAGTCTGGGCTGGACTTCGCGAGAAGGGACTGTGTCCGCTGGGACCCGGGTCCCACAGAGCTCGAACCCCCCTCCCCGTGAAGGCATCCGCGGCCTGTGGTCCTTGCTGTCCGCAAAAGGCATTCACCTGCGGAGAACCTGGGCCCAGGTGGGCGGGACCAGGCCCCACGGCAGGAGCCTAGGGAGGCCACTGGAGCCACGGGGGCCAGGGCGGGGCATTTTCCCGGGTGCTCTCTCGGGTCCCGGGTGCCCTCTCTCGCCCGGGGAGTGCCCACGCCGTCCCTTGAGCCCCGCAGGACGCCTGCATCCCGCCATAAGCGGCCCACCTCCTCCATGGAGCACGGACACAGGGGGCCGGGGTGCGAGCAACTGGCCTACGTGGCGGCAAACCCGCAGACCCCTCCGTCCCGTCCCCGCCACTGCGAAGATCCCCCTGTTCTTCCATCCGTAAAGGGGTCCCCCTTTACGGATGGAAGAACAGGGGGGAGGCGCCCAGGAGATGGCTTTTGTCCGAGCCGCGGCCGGGTGGTTTACGGGCCAAGAGGCGGGGCCGCGCAGGCGCAAGCAGGCCCCCCCACCGCAAGCATCCCTCCGGGCAACGTGCCCCCCCCCCGCCCCCCCTTGAGATATCAGGCCAGGTTCACAGGGTCCCTGGGCTGGTGTCAGAGTTAACGGAAGCCCTCCCTGCCATCCAGAGGACCGTGCGTTTTCCCGTGGACCACACTTCCCAGCAGCTCTCCCACCCCCGCAGAGGCAGAGTGCCAGGGAAGAACTAGGGACCTGGGGCCGGGAAGAGGGGCCGGCCACGGTTCCGCGCCAGGTGGAGCGGGTCCCGGCGGGCGGGCGGGCGGGCGGGACCCTCGTCCACGGACCTGTTCTCCTGTGGGGAGTCTGGCCTGTGCCCCGCCTGGGAGGCTAAGAGCCTTGCTTCGCCTGCAACGCCCCCACCCTGCCACAAGGCGGCAGACTTGGGCCCAGCCGCTTCAACCCTCCAGTCTGTGCAGAAGCACCCAAAAATGGAGTGAGACCGCTGCGACCTCAGTCCCCCAGAGCTCGAACCCCCACCTCTGTGAGGGAATCGGCGGCCTCCTGTCCTTGGCGTCCGCAAAAGGCATTCACCTGCGGCGAACCAGGGCCTCGGGAGAGCAGGGCCAGGCCCCATGGTAGGAGCCCGGGGGAGGCAACGGCAGCCTCTGCGGCCAGGCCTCGGGCTCTCGCCGGGGCTCTCTCGGGGCACGGGCACCCTCTCTCGCCTAGAGAGTGCCCACGCCGTCCCTGGAGCCCCGCGAGACACCTGCTTCCCGTGATAAGAGGCCCCCTGCCTCCATGGAGCTTGGAACTCTGGGGCCGGGCTGCGGGTCACTGGGCTAAGTGGCTGGAGACGCGCAGACCCCTCCGTCCCGACCGCCCCACTGCGAAGATCCCCCTGTTCCTCCATCCGTAAGGGGGTCGCCCCTTACGGATGGAGGAACAGGGGGGAGGCCCCCAGGAGATGGCATTTGTCAGAGCCGCCGCTGGCCGGTTTCGGGCCAAGACGCGGGACCCGGCAGGCAGAGGGCAGGCAGCCCCACCAGAAGCCTCCCTCGGGGCAACGGGCCCCACCCCGGACATATCAGGCCCGCTTCACAGAGTCCCTGGGGTCCTGTCCGTGGAACTGGAAGCTCTGCCCGCCACCCAGAGGTCCGTTCCTTTTCCCGTGGACCACACTTGCCAGCGCGTCTCCCACCCCGGCAGAGGCAGAGTGCCAGGGAAGAACTAGGGCCCCGGGGCCTCGATGAGGGGCGGGCCAGGGTTCCGCGCCTGGTGGGCAGGGGCCCGGGCGGGCCGGACCCACGCCCAGGGACCCCGTCTCCCGGGGGGACTCGGGCCTGAGACCTGCCTGGGGGGCTGAGAGTCTTTCTTGGCTCAAACGGCCCCACCCTGCCCCGAGGCGGCAAACCTGCACCGAGACGCTTCTACTCTCTAAAGTCTGGGCTGGACTTCGCGAGAAGGGACTGTGTCCGCTGGGACCCGGGTCCCACAGAGCTCGAACCCCCCTCCCCGTGAAGGCATCCGCGGCCTGTGGTCCTTGCTGTCCGCAAAAGGCATTCACCTGCGGAGAACCTGGGCCCAGGTGGGCGGGACCAGGCCCCACGGCAGGAGCCTAGGGAGGCCACTGGAGCCACGGGGGCCAGGGCGGGGCATTTTCCCGGGTGCTCTCTCGGGTCCCGGGTGCCCTCTCTCGCCCGGGGAGTGCCCACGCCGTCCCTTGAGCCCCGCAGGACGCCTGCATCCCGCCATAAGCGGCCCACCTCCTCCATGGAGCACGGACACAGGGGGCCGGGGTGCGAGCAACTGGCCTACGTGGCGGCAAACCCGCAGACCCCTCCGTCCCGTCCCCGCCACTGCGAAGATCCCCCTGTTCTTCCATCCGTAAAGGGGTCCCCCTTTACGGATGGAAGAACAGGGGGGAGGCGCCCAGGAGATGGCTTTTGTCCGAGCCGCGGCCGGGTGGTTTACGGGCCAAGAGGCGGGGCCGCGCAGGCGCAAGCAGGCCCCCCCACCGCAAGCATCCCTCCGGGCAACGTGCCCCCCCCCGCCCCCCCTTGAGATATCAGGCCAGGTTCACAGGGTCCCTGGGCTGGTGTCAGAGTTAACGGAAGCCCTCCCTGCCATCCAGAGGACCGTGCGTTTTCCCGTGGACCACACTTCCCAGCAGCTCTCCCACCCCCGCAGAGGCAGAGTGCCAGGGAAGAACTAGGGACCTGGGGCCGGGAAGAGGGGCCGGCCACGGTTCCGCGCCAGGTGGAGCGGGTCCCGGCGGGCGGGCGGGCGGGCGGGACCCTCGTCCACGGACCTGTTCTCCTGTGGGGAGTCTGGCCTGTGCCCCGCCTGGGAGGCTAAGAGCCTTGCTTCGCCTGCAACGCCCCCACCCTGCCACAAGGTGGCAGACTTGGGCCCAGCCGCTTCAACCCTCCAGTCTGTGCAGAAGCACCCAAAAATGGAGTGAGACCGCTGCGACCTCAGTCCCCCAGAGCTCGAACCCCCACCTCTGTGAGGGAATCGGCGGCCTCCTGTCCTTGGCGTCCGCAAAAGGCATTCACCTGCGGCGAACCAGGGCCTCGGGAGAGCAGGGCCAGGCCCCATGGTAGGAGCCCGGGGGAGGCAACGGCAGCCTCTGCGGCCAGGCCTCGGGCTCTCGCCGGGGCTCTCTCGGGGCACGGGCACCCTCTCTCGCCTAGAGAGTGCCCACGCCGTCCCTGGAGCCCCGCGAGACACCTGCTTCCCGTGATAAGAGGCCCCCTGCCTCCATGGAGCTTGGAACTCTGGGGCCGGGCTGCGGGTCACTGGGCTAAGTGGCTGGAGACGCGCAGACCCCTCCGTCCCGACCGCCCCACTGCGAAGATCCCCCTGTTCCTCCATCCGTAAGGGGGTCGCCCCTTACGGATGGAGGAACAGGGGGGAGGCCCCCAGGAGATGGCATTTGTCAGAGCCGCCGCTGGCCGGTTTCGGGCCAAGACGCGGGACCCGGCAGGCAGAGGGCAGGCAGCCCCACCAGAAGCCTCCCTCGGGGCAACGGGCCCCACCCCGGACATATCAGGCCCGCTTCACAGAGTCCCTGGGGTCCTGTCCGTGGAACTGGAAGCTCTGCCCGCCACCCAGAGGTCCGTTCCTTTTCCCGTGGACCACACTTGCCAGCGCGTCTCCCACCCCGGCAGAGGCAGAGTGCCAGGGAAGAACTAGGGCCCCGGGGCCTCGATGAGGGGCGGGCCAGGGTTCCGCGCCTGGTGGGCAGGGGCCCGGGCGGGCCGGACCCACGCCCAGGGACCCCGTCTCCCGGGGGGACTCGGGCCTGAGACCTGCCTGGGGGGCTGAGAGTCTTTCTTGGCTCAAACGGCCCCACCCTGCCCCGAGGCGGCAAACCTGCACCGAGACGCTTCTACTCTCTAAAGTCTGGGCTGGACTTCGCGAGAAGGGACTGTGTCCGCTGGGACCCGGGTCCCACAGAGCTCGAACCCCCCTCCCCGTGAAGGCATCCGCGGCCTGTGGTCCTTGCTGTCCGCAAAAGGCATTCACCTGCGGAGAACCTGGGCCCAGGTGGGCGGGACCAGGCCCCACGGCAGGAGCCTAGGGAGGCCACTGGAGCCACGGGGGCCAGGGCGGGGCATTTTCCCGGGTGCTCTCTCGGGTCCCGGGTGCCCTCTCTCGCCCGGGGAGTGCCCACGCCGTCCCTTGAGCCCCGCAGGACGCCTGCATCCCGCCATAAGCGGCCCACCTCCTCCATGGAGCACGGACACAGGGGGCCGGGGTGCGAGCAACTGGCCTACGTGGCGGCAAACCCGCAGACCCCTCCGTCCCGTCCCCGCCACTGCGAAGATCCCCCTGTTCTTCCATCCGTAAAGGGGTCCCCCTTTACGGATGGAAGAACAGGGGGGAGGCGCCCAGGAGATGGCTTTTGTCCGAGCCGCGGCCGGGTGGTTTACGGGCCAAGAGGCGGGGCCGCGCAGGCGCAAGCAGGCCCCCCCACCGCAAGCATCCCTCCGGGCAACGTGCCCCCCCCCCGCCCCCCCTTGAGATATCAGGCCAGGTTCACAGGGTCCCTGGGCTGGTGTCAGAGTTAACGGAAGCCCTCCCTGCCATCCAGAGGACCGTGCGTTTTCCCGTGGACCACACTTCCCAGCAGCTCTCCCACCCCCGCAGAGGCAGAGTGCCAGGGAAGAACTAGGGACCTGGGGCCGGGAAGAGGGGCCGGCCACGGTTCCGCGCCAGGTGGAGCGGGTCCCGGCGGGCGGGCGGGCGGGCGGGACCCTCGTCCACGGACCTGTTCTCCTGTGGGGAGTCTGGCCTGTGCCCCGCCTGGGAGGCTAAGAGCCTTGCTTCGCCTGCAACGCCCCCACCCTGCCACAAGGCGGCAGACTTGGGCCCAGCCGCTTCAACCCTCCAGTCTGTGCAGAAGCACCCAAAAATGGAGTGAGACCGCTGCGACCTCAGTCCCCCAGAGCTCGAACCCCCACCTCTGTGAGGGAATCGGCGGCCTCCTGTCCTTGGCGTCCGCAAAAGGCATTCACCTGCGGCGAACCAGGGCCTCGGGAGAGCAGGGCCAGGCCCCATGGTAGGAGCCCGGGGGAGGCAACGGCAGCCTCTGCGGCCAGGCCTCGGGCTCTCGCCGGGGCTCTCTCGGGGCACGGGCACCCTCTCTCGCCTAGAGAGTGCCCACGCCGTCCCTGGAGCCCCGCGAGACACCTGCTTCCCGTGATAAGAGGCCCCCTGCCTCCATGGAGCTTGGAACTCTGGGGCCGGGCTGCGGGTCACTGGGCTAAGTGGCTGGAGACGCGCAGACCCCTCCGTCCCGACCGCCCCACTGCGAAGATCCCCCTGTTCCTCCATCCGTAAGGGGGTCGCCCCTTACGGATGGAGGAACAGGGGGGAGGCCCCCAGGAGATGGCATTTGTCAGAGCCGCCGCTGGCCGGTTTCGGGCCAAGACGCGGGACCCGGCAGGCTGAGGGCAGGCAGCCCCACCAGAAGCCTCCCTCGGGGCAACGGGCCCCACCCCGGACATATCAGGCCCGCTTCACAGAGTCCCTGGGGTCCTGTCCGTGGAACTGGAAGCTCTGCCCGCCACCCAGAGGTCCGTTCCTTTTCCCGTGGACCACACTTGCCAGCGCGTCTCCCACCCCGGCAGAGGCAGAGTGCCAGGGAAGAACTAGGGCCCCGGGGCCTCGATGAGGGGCGGGCCAGGGTTCCGCGCCTGGTGGGCAGGGGCCCGGGCGGGCCGGACCCACGCCCAGGGACCCCGTCTCCCGGGGGGACTCGGGCCTGAGACCTGCCTGGGGGGCTGAGAGTCTTTCTTGGCTCAAACGGCCCCACCCTGCCCCGAGGCGGCAAACCTGCACCGAGACGCTTCTACTCTCTAAAGTCTGGGCTGGACTTCGCGAGAAGGGACTGTGTCCGCTGGGACCCGGGTCCCACAGAGCTCGAACCCCCCTCCCCGTGAAGGCATCCGCGGCCTGTGGTCCTTGCTGTCCGCAAAAGGCATTCACCTGCGGAGAACCTGGGCCCAGGTGGGCGGGACCAGGCCCCACGGCAGGAGCCTAGGGAGGCCACTGGAGCCACGGGGGCCAGGGCGGGGCATTTTCCCGGGTGCTCTCTCGGGTCCCGGGTGCCCTCTCTCGCCCGGGGAGTGCCCACGCCGTCCCTTGAGCCCCGCAGGACGCCTGCATCCCGCCATAAGCGGCCCACCTCCTCCATGGAGCACGGACACAGGGGGCCGGGGTGCGAGCAACTGGCCTACGTGGCGGCAAACCCGCAGACCCCTCCGTCCCGTCCCCGCCACTGCGAAGATCCCCCTGTTCTTCCATCCGTAAAGGGGTCCCCCTTTACGGATGGAAGAACAGGGGGGAGGCGCCCAGGAGATGGCTTTTGTCCGAGCCGCGGCCGGGTGGTTTACGGGCCAAGAGGCGGGGCCGCGCAGGCGCAAGCAGGCCCCCCCACCGCAAGCATCCCTCCGGGCAACGTGCCCCCCCCCCGCCCCCCCTTGAGATATCAGGCCAGGTTCACAGGGTCCCTGGGCTGGTGTCAGAGTTAACGGAAGCCCTCCCTGCCATCCAGAGGACCGTGCGTTTTCCCGTGGACCACACTTCCCAGCAGCTCTCCCACCCCCGCAGAGGCAGAGTGCCAGGGAAGAACTAGGGACCTGGGGCCGGGAAGAGGGGCCGGCCACGGTTCCGCGCCAGGTGGAGCGGGTCCCGGCGGGCGGGCGGGCGGGCGGGACCCTCGTCCACGGACCTGTTCTCCTGTGGGGAGTCTGGCCTGTGCCCCGCCTGGGAGGCTAAGAGCCTTGCTTCGCCTGCAACGCCCCCACCCTGCCACAAGGCGGCAGACTTGGGCCCAGCCGCTTCAACCCTCCAGTCTGTGCAGAAGCACCCAAAAATGGAGTGAGACCGCTGCGACCTCAGTCCCCCAGAGCTCGAACCCCCACCTCTGTGAGGGAATCGGCGGCCTCCTGTCCTTGGCGTCCGCAAAAGGCATTCACCTGCGGCGAACCAGGGCCTCGGGAGAGCAGGGCCAGGCCCCATGGTAGGAGCCCGGGGGAGGCAACGGCAGCCTCTGCGGCCAGGCCTCGGGCTCTCGCCGGGGCTCTCTCGGGGCACGGGCACCCTCTCTCGCCTAGAGAGTGCCCACGCCGTCCCTGGAGCCCCGCGAGACACCTGCTTCCCGTGATAAGAGGCCCCCTGCCTCCATGGAGCTTGGAACTCTGGGGCCGGGCTGCGGGTCACTGGGCTAAGTGGCTGGAGACGCGCAGACCCCTCCGTCCCGACCGCCCCACTGCGAAGATCCCCCTGTTCCTCCATCCGTAAGGGGGTCGCCCCTTACGGATGGAGGAACAGGGGGGAGGCCCCCAGGAGATGGCATTTGTCAGAGCCGCCGCTGGCCGGTTTCGGGCCAAGACGCGGGACCCGGCAGGCAGAGGGCAGGCAGCCCCACCAGAAGCCTCCCTCGGGG